>NW_026943826.1:10310197-10467461 GCF_035594765.1 Anolis carolinensis
TTACTATTATTATTATTATTATTATTATTATTATTATTATTATTATAGTATTACATAGCAAACGAAATATATATGCTGGATTTTGTATCACAAAATCACAAGTCGAACACTTCCCAAGTGTGTATATTATTATTATTATTATTATTATTATTATTATTATTATTATTATTATTATTATTGTAATTCATGAAATGTGGTGGCATTAGTTTTTGTGGTGCTTGTTGTATGTGCTATGCGCCATCCACCTGGAAATGTCACGGCTGCAACCTTTTCCTTCCCTGCAGGAGAAACCTAAGACAGCTGCGTTATCCCGCGTCCGACTATTTGTGTCAGACGATATGTGTGTCAGTGTCACCTGCTCTGACTGGCAGTGCCTCTCAAGGGTTTTGGGCAGAGAAAGGTCTTTCTCGCCATCTGTTTCCTGATGTTGCGCAGTGTTGTGCTTTGGTTTTCACCCTCGTGCATCATGAACGCTACTATTGCTGATTTTTTTTTATATGTTGTGTATAATTAGGCTTCGCTGTGAAGGCAATCCTTGGCTGGCTTATATAGTCAAGCAATGAAATTATGGTCAAAATTGCAGATCATCTCGAAACAATGAACAGCTGTTACATTCCACTCATTCATTTCGGAGCTTGGACACACACACACACGGCAGTTGTAGGCAGAATGCGAATGTGGGTTCAGTGCTCTCTGGTTGCAGGTATAGATCCTAGATTTTCTATTTTTCCTCCACCACGGACATCCCAGTGTTTCTGACTCACTCTGTCAGATTGACTCTGATTTTTCTTGTTATGTTCACACGACACAGCTATACACTGCAAGCGACACACAGGTATAGAGCCTAGATTTTCTGTTTTTCCTCCACCACGGACACCCCAGTGTTTCTGACTCTCTCCATTGCTGTGGATTTATATCAGATAGACTCTGATTTTTCTCGTTACATTCACGTGACACAGCTATACATTGCAGGCGACAGGTATAGATCCAATCTTTTCTGTTTTTCCTCCACCATGGACACCCCAGTGTTTCTGACACCATTGGTGTGGATTTATTACTTATATCAGATAGACTCAGAGTTTTCCCATTACGTTCACATGACACAGCTATACACTGCAGGCAACACACAGGTATAAATCCTAGATTTCCTGTTTTTCCTCCACCATGGACACCCCAGTGTTTCTGACTCCCTCCATTGCTGTGGATTTATTTCTTATAATAGATAGACCCAGAGTTTTCTCGTTACATTCACATGACACAGCTATACACTGCAGGTAACACACTAATGTGTCAGGACACACAGGTATAGAGCCTAGATTTTCTATTTTTCCTCCACCATGGACATCTCAGTGTTTCTAACTGTCTCCATTCATGTGGATTTATATCAGATAGACTTAGATTTTTCTCGTTACCTTCACGTGACACAGCTAGACACTGAAGGTGACACACAGGTATAGATCCTAGATTTTCTGTTTTTCCTCCACCACGGACACCCCTCTGTTTCTGACTTGTTCCATTGGTGTGGATTTATTACTTATATCAGATAGACTCAGAGTTTTCCCATTATGTTCACACAATACAGCTATAAACTGCAGGCGAGACACTAATGTGTATAGATCCTGTATTTTCTGTTTTTCCTCCACCACGGACATCCCAGTGTTTCTGACTCTCTCCATTGATGTGGATTTTTTACTTATATCAGATAGACTCAGTTTTCTCATTACGTTCACATGACACAGCTATGCACTGCAGGCAACACTCAGGTATAGATCCAATCTTTTCTTTTTTTCCTCCACCACGGACATCCCAGTGTTTCTAACTCACTCTATCAGATAGACTCTGATTTTTCTTGTTACGTTCACACGACACAGCTATATACTGCAGGCGACACACTAATGTGTCATGACACACAGGTATAGATCCTAGATTGTCTGTTTTTCCTCCATCACGGACATCCCAGTGTTTCTGACTCACTCTATCAGATAGACCCAGATTTTTCTCATTACGTTCACACGACACAGCTATACCCTGCAGACAACACACAGATATAGATTCTAGATTTTCTATTTTTCCTCCACCACGGACATCCCAGTGTTTCTGACTCACTCTGTCAGATTGACTCTGATTTTTCTTGTTATGTTCACACGACACAGCTATACACTGCAGGCGACACACAGGTATAGAGCCTAGATTTTCTGTTTTTCCTCCACCACGGACACCCCAGTGATTCTTTATGAGATTGATATGCCATTTGGCAAGCAGGACGTGAAGATCCCTCTCCACTGGGGTGGATATTTTTCAGAGGAATCCTTGTGGGAGATCTGTCTATGTTTTCTGACGAATGGGAAGGAAGAGGAGGATGAGATAAGATGAGGCGCTTGTGCACCCATTTTTCTTTCTTTCTTTCTTTCTTTCTTTCTTTCTTTCTTTCTTTCCCAAATGGCACACAACCACACACCCGCCAGCCGTGCCCCTCCACCACAGATACGCTCTGTTGCTGTGGCAACTCGAGTTTTTAAAAATACATTGGGAGGTGAGGCAATCCTGCGAGGAATATCAGACGGAGTTAAAAAGCGAAGGAGAGCGTTTTCGGTTCCCCTCCCTCGAATGGCACGAATTACGCAAGACATTTGAAGTTAAAAGTTCCCAGCATTTGTGCACATTTTATCTCGGGGTCGTGTGCAATGAGGAGATGCATGCGTGTGCCACATGCACACTCCAGGTCACGTGTCTTCCTACATAATTTTTTGCAAATTTCTTCTCGATGCATGGATTCTCTTTCAATGCCTGTTTCGGATTCTGTTTCTCTTTTCGTTGTTCATTTTGCAGAAAGGTCTTGAACTGCGACCCGTGACCCTTCTCCCATTGCATCCCTCCCACCACAACACAACCCCAGGCCCATGTTTTATGGGTCGGCAATACACTTGTGGGTCATAAAACCCGTCAGAGGATGGGTCTTTCCCCCTTGGAATGGGGTGAGGGGAACTCTGCAATTTTGCCACAAGGCTTTAACCCACTACGCCATTCGAGGCTCCAATAATAATAATAATAATAATAATAATACTAATAATTATTATTATTATTATTATTATTGTTTTATTTTTATACCCCACCCCATCTCCCCGAAGGGACTTGGGGCGGCTTACATGGGGCTAATAATAATAATAATAATAATAATAATAATAATAATAATAATAATACTCTCGTGACCACCTTGGTATGCTGTCTGGATCATTAATAATAATAATAAGAAGACCTGGCTCTGGCTCACGAATGGGACCCTGAAGAAGGAGACAGAAGGCCTGATCCTTGCAGCCCAGGAGCAAGACATCAGGACAAAGGCAATTAATAATAATAATAATAATAATAGAACACCTGGCTCTGGCTCACGAATGGGACCCTGAAGAAGGAGACAGAAGGCCTGATCCTTGCAGCCCAGGAGCAAGACATCAGGACAAAGGCAATTAATAATAATAATAATAATAATAATAGAACACCTGGCTCTGGCTCACGAATGGGACCCTGAAGAAGGAGACAGAAGGCCTGATCCTTGCAGCCCAGGAGCAAGACATCAGGACAAAGGCAATTAATAATAATAATAATAATAATAGAAGACCTGGCTCTGGCTCACGAATGGGACCCTGAAGAAGGAGACAGAAGGCCTGATCCTTGCAGCCCAGGAGCAAGCCATCAGGACAAAGGCATTTAAGGCCAAGATTGAAAAATCAGCTGATAACCCAAAATGCAGACTGTGCAAGGAAACCGACGAAACCATTGATCATATCCTCAGCTGCTGTAAGAAAATCGCACAGACAGACTACAAACAGAGGCACATCCATGTGGCCCAAATGATTCATTGGAACTTATGCCTCAAGTACCACCTCCCAGCAGAAAAGAACTGGTGGGATCACAAACCTGCAAAAGTATTGGAAAATGAGCACGCAAAGATACTGTGGGACTTCCGAATCCAGACTGACAAAGTTCTGGAACACAACACACCAGACATCACAGTTGTGGAAAAGAAAAAAGTTTGGATCATTGATGTTGCCATCCCAGGTGACAGTCGCATTGAAGAAAAACAACAGGAAAAACTCAGCTGCTATCAGGACCTCAAGATTGAACTGCAAAGACTGTGGCAGAAACCAGTGCAGGTGGTCCTGGTGGTGATGGGCACATTGGGTACCGTGCCAAAAGATCTCAGCCGGCATTTGGAAACAATAGACATTGACAAAATCACCATCTGCCAACTGCAAAAGGCCACCCTGCTGGGATCTGCACACATCATCAGAAAATACATCATACAGTCCTAGACACTTGGGAAGTGTTCGACTTGTGGTTTTGCGAAACGAAATCCAGCATATCTATCTTGTTTGCTGTGCCATACAACGTCGTTGTGTTGATAATAATAATAATAATAATTTTTATACCCAGCCTCATCTCCCCGAAGGGACTCAGGGTGGCTTATATGGGACCAATAATAATAATAATAATAATACTCTCGTGACCACCTTGGTATGCTGTCTGGATCAATAATAATAATAATAATAATAATAATAATAATAATAATAATAATAATAATAATTTTTATACCCCGCCTCATCTCCCCGAAGGGACTCAGGGTGGCTTATATGGGACCAATAATAATAATAATAATAATACTCTCGTGACCACCTTGGTATACTGTCTGGATCATTAATAATAATAATAATAATAATAATAATAATAATAATAATAATAATTTTATTTTTATACCCCGCCCCATCTCCCCGAAGGGACTCGGGGTGGCTTACATGGGGCTAATAATAATAATAATAATAATAATAATAATAATAATAATAATTTTATTTTTATACCCCGCCCCATCTCCCTGAAGGGATTCGGGGCGGCTTACATGGGACCAATAATAATAATAATAATAATAATAATAATAATAATAATAATAATAATTTTATTTTTATACCCCACCCCATCTCCCCGAAGGGACTCGGGGCGGCTTACATGGGACCAATAATAATAATAATAATACTCTCGTGACCACCTTGGTATGCTCTCTGGATCATTAATAATAATAATAATAATAATAATAATAATAATAATAATAATAATAATAATAATTTTATTTTATTTTATACCCCTCCCCATCTCCCCGAAGGGACTCGGGGTGGCTTACATGGGGCTAATAATAATAATAATAATAATAATAATAATAATAATAATAATAATAATAATAACAGTCCTAGACACCTGGGAAGTGTTCGACTTGTGATTCTGTGATACGAAATCCAGCATATCTATCTTGTTTGCTGTGTCATACAATAATAATAATAATAATAATAATAATAATAATAATAATAATAATAATAATAACAGTCCTAGACACCTGGGAAGTGTTCGACTTGTGATTCTGTGATACGAAATCCAGCATATCTATCTTGTTTGCTGTGTCATACAATAATAATAATAATAATAATAATAATAACAGTCCTAGACACTTGGGAAGTGTTCGACTGGTGATTTTGTGATACAAAATCCAGCATATCTATCTTGTTTGCTGTGTCATACAATAATAATAATAATAATAATAATAATAATAATAATAATAATAATAATAATAAACAGTCCTAGACACTTGGGAAGTGTTCGACTGGTGATTTTGTGATACAAAATCCAGCATATCTATCTTGTTTGCTGTGTCATACAATAATAATAATAATAATAATAATAATAATAATAATAATAATAATAATAATAACAGTCCTAGACACTTGGGAAGTGTTCGACTGGTGATTTTGTGATACAAAATCCAGCATATCTATCTTGTTTGCTGTGTCATACAATAATAATAATAATAATAATAATAATAATAATAATAATAATAATAATAATAATAATCTCGTGCTGTCTGGATCATTGCAAGCTTTGCTGAGCCAAATACGTCTACCTTCTGGCAGATCGAAAAAATCCTCGGTCTACCCCAGATGTGGGAGAAATGGGCCCGAAAAGGCGGAGGCTGAAAAAGTGTGAGCATGTGTGTGTTCCAGCCATTAATGCTCGACATCTAAAATACTTGGAGCCTCGAGAGAGAGCTGTGGGTCGTTGTTTGCATGGGGAAAAATTAAGTGGGCTTTCCATTTGATTCTCTCATACAAGGGCTTATGCTTTTCCCCCCAACTGGGCGCGCATTCATGCCTGGCAGACCCTTGAGAGAGGAGATGTGTAGTTTCCCTTTCAGAGCCGCCTTAATGGCGCATTTCCAATCATAATGTGAAAAGACGAGGGGGAGGCGGAGAAGAGCTGAATGCCAAATGGGCCACCCACCCATTTGTAGAGAGAGAGAGAGAGCCATTGTGATGAGAGATTTCAGAAACCAATTGCCACCCACCGCTGTGTTGTGGATTTTTGCGATGCCCAGTTTCTTGTTGGATTCGAATGGCTGATGAAGATTGGGATTGAAAGTGGTGCATGCCGGGCACACCCTTGTCGGTTTCTCTGTGCATTAATGTTTAATCACTTCCGCCCAGCCGTGGCTTGGATGGCTTTTTCTTCCAGCTTCTTACGTGTGTGTCTCTCTCTCTCTTTCCCTGAACATTTTTGCCTGCGAGCGGATCCTCTGAAATTAAAATGAGCTTAAGTTTTGGGCCTGATCCTGGCCTTGCGAGGCCGGGGTGAAATCAAATGCCTATATACTGTACTAGCTGTGCCCGGCCACGCGTTGCTGTGGCAAAGTGGTGGTGGTATCGGTTAAAACTTGTTGTGGAATTTTTATTTGACGTTATTTGTATTTTTTTAAATTAATTTTATTGTCACTTATCTTTTTTATTTATTATATTTTATTATTTTGTTGTATTATTTTTAGTCATTTTTATAGTATTTTATTGTATTAATTATTTTAGTGTTTTTTATAATTTTTTATTGTATTATTTGTATTTTTTTATCATTATTTTATTAACACTGGGCTGAGTGGGTTGCTAGGAGACCAAGTGGGTGGAGCTTAGCCTTGTAACTGGCAGCAATTGGATAAAAACAATTATTCCTCTCCCTCTAATTAGGAATTTATTTTTCTTTTCTTTTTGTTGTATCAACCTAGAGGCATGGATGAGGGGTTGTGATGTCAATTTTCGAGGTTGTGGGGTGTTTACTTTTGTTGTTTTGTCCGCTGCCCTGATGCCATCACTCTTTTATATATATAGAAGATATACTCGAGTATAAGCCTAGTTTTTCAGTCCTCTTTTTAAGACCAAAAAATCCCCCTTCAGCTTATACTCAGGTGAGGGTCCTGGTTGGCTTATATTTGGGTCAGCTTATACTCGAGAATATATGGTACATTTATTATTTTTCTCTATTATTATTGGTATCACAGTAGAGTCACTTATCCAAGCTTTGCTTATCCAAGGTTCTGGATTATCCAAGGCTTATATATATATATACTAGCTGTGCCCGGCCACGCGTTGCTGTGGCGAAGTCTGGTGGTATGGGAAATAAAGTACTGATGAATTGGTGGTAGTTAAGGTAAAGGGTCCCCTGGGCTGAGTGGGTTGCTAGGAGACCAAGTGAGCGGAGCTTAGCCTTCTAACTGGCAGCAATTGGATAAAAACAATTATTCCTCTCCCTCTAATTAGGACTTTATTTTTCTTTTCTTTTTGTTGTATCAACCTAGAGGCATGGATGAGGGGTTGTGCTGTCAATTTTCGAGGTTGTGGGGTGTTTACTTTTGTTGTTTTGTCCGCTGCCGTGATGCCATCACTCTTTTATATATATAGATATATATATTACTCATACTATACTAATATTATAATATATTGTATATACATATAATATTAATAATAATATGATGCAATACAATGAAATAATAATAATAATACACTATTATACTTGTATATTTATATAACATGAAATATTACTAATAATATTGCAACACAGTCATATAGTACAATATAATAATATATAATGCTTATATAGTGCTATATTAATAATATAATATATTGTATGTATATATAACTTGTAAGCCGCCCTGAGTCCCCTTTGGGGTGAGAAGGGCAGGATATAAATGTCGCAAATTTTTGTAGTCAATGTTTTCACTATATCATGATATTTTGGTGCTAAATTCGTAAATACAATAATTACAACATAACATTACTGCGTATTGAACTACTTTTTCTGTCAAATTTGTTGTATAACATGATGTTTTGGTGCTTAATTTGTAAAATCAGAATCTACTGTATATACTTGAGTATAAACCTAGTTTTTCAGCCCTTTTTTTAGGGCTGGAAAAGCTCCCCTCGGCTTATACTCAAGTGAGAGTCCTGGCCGGCTTCTATTCAGGTCGGCTTATACTTGAGTATATAGGTATTCAGAGTTGGACAGTCTTATCTTATTGAAGTCTTATTATTATCTTAAATTTACAGTTGTATATAAATATTCAAAAACATTTAACCTACTGATGCCTCAGTTAATGTAATTTTATTGGTATTATTTTTATTTCTGATATTTACCACCCTCGGCTTATACTGGAGTCCATGTTTTCCCAGTTTTTTTGTGGTCAAATTAGGTGCTTATATTTGGGTCGGCTTATACGCGAGTATATACGGTATATATATTAGCTGTACCCTGCCACGTGTTGCCGTGGCGTATGGGAATGCGTTGTTGGCCAGTTGGAATAGCAATGAATAGCCTTACAGCCTCAAAGCCTGGCCGTTTTCTTCTTATGGGAATCCTTGTTTGATGAGCTGGAATGCAACGGAATAGGCTTGCTGCTTGGAAGGCTGGGTACTTGCATTCTACAGGAATGTTTTTTTTGGGCTGGTAGAATGGCTATGAATAGCCTCACTGCTTCAAAGAATGGCTGCTTGCTATGTAGGGGAACCTTTGGTTGGTCAGCTTCAATAGTACTGAGTAGTATCATTCCTGGACCCCTTCTACCAAGATTAATCCTTTGTTGGTCTGGTTGAATTTCACTGAATAGCCTTGCAGCTTCAATGCTCGGCTGTGTTATATCTAGGCTTCCTTTGTAGGGGAATCCTTGTTTGGCCAGCTTGGATTGCACTAAATAGTCTTGCAGCTTAAAAGCCTGCCCGCTTTTTACATATGGGGATGGTGTTTTCTTTTTTTTTGCCCTTTTTTCTTTTGATGGTCACTCCTTGGAAAGTGATGAGTTTTGTGGCCAAATTTGGTGTGATTTGGCCCAGTGGTTTTGTTGTTACTTTGGTCCTAGATTTTTATATATATAGACGATATTTTACTATTCTCCCTCCCCTGAACAAAGCACTCCTCGCTCGAGCCTCTCCCTCCTTCTAAGATTAATTTCCACATCTGGGTCGCAGATGCAAAAACATGGCTCCGCTGTGGATAATTATGGAGCAGTCGCTCTGTTCCCAGGAAGCAGCTGGCATTTTTCGACAATCTTTTCACCCATTTGTGTTAGAGACTCGGTTGCGTCCTCTCCGATCGAACAGTTGTTTAGGAACAGCAAAATGTGTACAATACATCTACGGAGTGCATACAGCGAAAAGGCCCTTTAGCTAGGTCAACAGCGGAGTCACCAATGGAGTCTTGAGTCTGAACATGCTCAGTACCATTTATTTTATTTATTTATAGTATTTATATTCCACCCTGCTCACCCCGAAGAGGACTCAGGGCGGATCACAATGCACATATACATGGGAAACATTCAATGCTGTTATTAGACATACAACATATATAGACACAGAGGCAATTTAACATTTTCCAGCTTCCGGCTTCATGAGGGTATGCTCGATTCCGGCCACTGTGAAGACCGAGCCCTTGATGGTAGTACTTCCTCATTCTTCCGCACGCTGCTGGAAGATTTTTTTATGGTGTCGTGAATTAGTTAAATTAGGCTCCCCGCATAAAGCGGTACCTAGATTTCCTGCAACTGCATAGGTCAACAGCGAGCCAGCTCTGACCCAGGCTGGCTTCGAACTCGTGACCTCTCAGTCAGTAGTGATTTATTGCAGCTGTCTACTAACCAGCTATGCTACAGCCCGGTCCTTAATCTTCAGGAGAGCATTATTGTATTTATATATTCTCTTCCAGCTCTCAAAGGCTTCCAAGAAGATGCACAACCAATAAATATCAAAGTTTTTAAATATATATGTATATATATATATATTGCAGTCAAATGGTAATCTTCAGAGTGTAGTGATTTTTCAGATTCTTGTTTAACTGTCACAAATCAGAATAAGATTTTATCCTGAAGCTTGGCGGTTGGGATCTGCGAGATGGGGTGAGCTCCCGTCTGTCAGCTCTAGCTTGCAGGGACATGAGAGAAGCCTCCCAGCAGGATGGCAGTCAACGTCCCTGTAGACAGCCAATTCTCTCTCACCAGTATGTTCTTGGGGTGAGCTCCCGTCTGTCAGCTCTAGCTTGCAGGGACTTGAGAGAAGCCTCCCAGCAGGATGGCAGGCAATGTCCCTGTAGACAGCCAATTCTCCCACACCATTATGTTATTGGGGTGAGCTCCCGTCTGTCAGCTCTAGCTTGCAGGGACTTGAGAGAAGCCTCCCAGCAGGATGGCAGGCAACGTCCCTGAAGACAGAATTCTCTCACACCAGTATCTTCTCGGGGTGAGCTCCCATCTGTCAGCTCTAGCTTGCAGGGACATGAGAAAAGCCTCCCAGCAAGAGGGTAATACAGTAGTCTCACTTATCCAAGACTCGCTTATCCAACATTCTGGATTATCCAACGCATTTTTGTAGTCAATGTTTTCAATGCATTGTGATATTTTGGTGCTAAATTCGTAAATACAGTAATTACTACATAGCATTACTGCATATTGAACTACTTTTTATGTCAAATGTTTTGTATAACATGATGTTTTGGCGCTTAATTTGTAAAATCATAACCTAATTTGATGTTTAATAGGCTTTTCCTTAATCTCTCCTTATTATCCAACATATTCGCTTATCCAACGTTCTGCTGGCCCGTTTATGTTGGATAAGTGAGACTCTACTGTACTTCCGGATGTCCCCTGAGCAACGTCCCTGTAGACGGCCAATTTTCTCACACCAGTATGTTCTTGGGGTGAGCTCCCGTCTGTCAGCTCTAGCTTGCGGGGACATGAGAGAAGCCTCCCAGCAGGAGGGTAATACATCCGGACGTCTCTGTAGATGGCCCATTTTCTCACACCAGAAGCGACTTGCAGTATGTTCTTGGGGTGAGCTCCCATCTGTCAGCTCTAGCTTGCAGGGACTTGAGAGAAGCCTCCCAGCAGGATGGTAATACATCCGGACGTCTCTGTAGATGGCCCATTTTCTTACTTCAGAAGCGACTTGCAGTATGTTCCCGGGGTGAGCTCCCATCTGTCAGCTCTAGCTTGCGGGGACATGAGAGAAGCCTCCCAGCAGGAGGGTAACACATGCGGACGTCTCTGTAGATGGCCCATTTTCTCACTCCAGAAGCGACTTGCAGTATGTTCCCGGGGTGAGCTCCCATCTGTCAGCTCTAGCTTGCAGGGACTTGAGAGAAGCCTCCCAGCAGGAGGGTAACACATCCGGACGTCTCTGTAGATGGCCCATTTTCTCACTCCAGAAGCGACTTGCAGTATGTTCCCGGGGTGAGCTCCCATCTGTCAGCTCTAGCTTGCAGGGACTTGAGAGAAGGCTCCCAGCAGGAGGGTAACACATCCGGACGTCTCTGTAGATGGCCCATTTTCTCACTCCAGAAGCGACTTGCAGTATGTTCCCGGGGTGAGCTCCCATCTGTCAGCTCTAGCTCAAAAAAACATGAGAAATGTGACCAATAGGCCGCAGTCTTTCTTGACGCTGATTAGACATTTCCCTGAGGCGGTTGATTCTTTCCATCTTTGAGATTTTCAGATGTGTTTCTGGTCCGGTCCAACTTGATAACCGTGTGTATGTAGCATTGCGGGATAAGACGGCTTTTGACACTTTTGCAACCCTCTGCAGTATGTTTTGAGGCTGCGAGCGGATGCATGTGTGTGTGTGTGCGCACGAGCAGCTCTGCGCCGGGAAATGTCGCTGTGGCTTTAAGGATGCTTGCAAAATGAGTCAGCTGCAGAGGCGTCAGACAGGCCAGGCCAGGCAGACGGGAGGGAGATGGGGGGGGGGGGGTTGCAAAGCGGACGGAGGGAGGGAGGGAGGGAGGGGAGGCTGCTCAGAGGACAGAACAGCCGCAGTCTGGGTTTCCAGCCTCCTGGCGAGACGGCAAGAAACTTTGCGTGGTGCCTCTGCGCCTGCCTCCGTCCCCAACCTTCCCCTCCTGGCAGCAGCCGGAGGGGAGAGGAGAAGGAAAAACCACGCTGGCCTCTTTTTGTGATGCTCCTGCTCCACAATGACCTTGTGGCGGGAATCCGTGGGGGCAATAGGCCCTTGGGTTGGGGACTTCGTATTTCGATTTAGGACCCAGTTAACAACAAAACCAATGGGACGAATCGCACCAAATTTGGCCACAATACTCGGCACTTTCCAAGGAGTGACCGTCAAGAAGAAAGATAACAGCAGGGGTCCCCAAACTAAGGCCCGGGGGCCGGATGCGGCCCTCCGAGGTCATTGACCTGGCCCCCGCCCTCAGTTTTATAATATAATATATTGTATATACATATAATATTGATAATAATATTATAATGTAATACAACATAACACTAATAATAATACCATATGATAATAATATTAATTATATATTCTATATTACATATAATATTACTACTAATATTACAGTATAGTGGTATAGTTCAATATAGTAATATATAATGGTAATATTGTGCGATGCTAATAATATAATATATTGTATGTACAGTAGAGTCTCACTTATCCAACATAAACGGGCCGGCAGAATGTTGGATAAGCGAATATGTTGGATAATAAGGAGGCATTAAGGAAAAGCCTATTAAACATCAAATTAGGTTATGATTTTACAAGTTAAGCACCAAAACATCATGTTAGACAACAAATTTGGCAGAAAAAGTAGTTCAATAAGCAGTAATGCTATGTAGTAATTACTGTATTTATGAATTTAGCACCAAAATATCACAATATATTGAAAACATTGACTACAAAAATGTGTTGGATAATCCAGAACGTTGGATAAGCGAGTGTTGGATAAGTGAGACTCTACTGTACATATAATTTGTAAGCCACTGAGTCCCCTTTGGGGTGAGAAGGGTGTGATACAAATGTAGTAAATAAATGCAGTAAATAATAAATAAATAAATAAATAAATAAATTTTAGACTTGGGCTCAGCCAAAGTCTGAAATGACTTGAAGGCACACAACAACAACAACAACAACAACAACCCTAATTAATTTGACTATCTCATTGGCCAGAAGCAGGACCACACTTCCCATTGAAATCCTGATAAATTTATGTTGGTTAAAATTGTTTTTATTTTTAAATATTGTATTGTTCTTTCGTTGTTGTTGTTGTTGTTGTTGTTTTTGCACTACAAATAAGACAAATGCAGTGTGCATCAGAATTTGTTTGCATTTTTTTCAAATGATAATCCGGCCCCTCAACAGTCTGAAGGATTGTGGACCGGCCCTCGGCTTAAAAAGTTTGGGGACCCCTGGATAACAGAGACAAGGCCAGACGTATTTCGAACCACCTTCCCAAGAAAACCACTGGGCCAAGTCACACTTAGGACTACGCCACAGCAATGCGTGGCCGGGCACAGCTAGTAATATAATAATATAGTAATATAATCTATATATATAAAAGAGTGATGGCATCAGGGCAGCGGACAAAACAACAAAACTACAGGCCCCCCAACCTCGAAATTTGACAACACAACCCATTATCCATGCCTCTAGGTTGATACAACAAAAAGAAAAGAAAAATAAAGTCCTAATTAGAGGGAAAGGAATAATTGTTTTTATCCAATTGCTGCCAGTTAGAGGGCTAAGCTCCACACACTTGGTCTCCTAGCAACCTACTCAGTCCAGGGGACAGGTACAGTTAGGCCTCAGGCCTCTTCCACACTGCCTATAAGATGCAGATTATCTGATTTTAACTGGATTATATGGCAGTGTAGACTCAAGGCCCTTCCACACAGCTATATTACCCATTTAGAATCTTATATTATCTGCTTTGAACTGGATTATCTTGAGTCCACACTGCCAGATAATTCACTTCAGTGTGCATTTTATACAGCTGTGTAGAAAGGGCAGTTCTAGGCAGATAATATAAGATTACAAATATACAGTAGAGTCTCACTAATCCAACATAAACAGTGTCCTCTATCCTCACCACTTTCACATACACAAACAACCAAATGCATACTAAACATAAAGACAACCATACAACAGACATTCAATACCACCACTACCTCAACAATTTCTCACCGACACCACCAGACAACGCCACAGCAACGCGTGGCCGGGCACAGGTAGTAATATATATAAATGTAATGTGCATATTTAGGACCGAGTTAACAACAAAACCAATGGGCCGAATCACACCAAATTTGGCCACAATACTCGGCACTTTCCAAGGAGTGACCGTCAAGAAGAAAGATAACAGAGACAAGGCCAGATGTATTTCGAACCTCCCTCCCGCCATGACCCAGTTTTTCTCCTTTGGCTGCTTAGAAATGATCCTGGACTTGATGAGAAATGAGAAATCTTGGAAATGTATGCTATTGCCTTCCAAATCTCTCTCTCTCTCTCTCTCTCTCTCTCTCTCTCTCTCTCTCTCTCTCTCTCTCTCTCTCTATATATATATATATATATATATATATACACACACATACACACACACACACACATACACACACACACACACACACACCCTGTATATAAAAAAGTAATGTGGATAATTAGGACCGAGTTCACAGCAAAACCACTGGGCCAAATCACACCAAATCTGGCCACAATACACAGCACTTTCCAAGGAGTCTGTGACCCCGTTTTTCTCCTTTGGCTGCTTAGAAATGATCCTGGACTTGATGAGAAATGATAAATCTTGGAAATGTATGCTATCGCCTTCCAAATCAATACACACACACACACATACAGTAGAGTCTCACTTATCCAACGTAAATGGGCCGGCAGAACGTTGGATAAGAGAATATGTTGGATAATAAGGAGAGATTAAGGAAAAGCCTATTAAACATCAAATTAGGTTATGATTTTACAAATTAAGCACCAAAACTTCATGTTATACAACAAATTTGACAGAAAAAGTAGTTCAATACGCAGGAATGTTATGCTGTAATTACTGTATTTACAAATTTAGCACCAAAATATCACGATGTATTGAAAACATTGACTACAAAAATGGCTTGGATTATCCAGAAGCTTGGATAAGCGAGTGTTGGATAAGTGAGACTCTACTGTATATATATAAAATGTAATGTGCATAATTAGGACCGAGTTAACAACAAAGCCACTGGGCCAAATCACACCAAATTTGGCCACAATACTCAGCACTTTCCAAGGAGTGACCATCAAGAAGAAAGATAAGACCCGGACCACATTTGACTCACAGAACCCCCACTGCCTCTCCCTTAACCCTTTCCTACTCTGTTCAACTCTCTTCAAAACAAACAGAGCAGAACCGAGCAGCAACTAAATATACTGGGGGAATTTGGGGATTGACTCCACATAATGGAAGTTGTAGTTAGCACACAGAACCCCCACGACCAGCAAAAAACGTAGGAGGGCTTCTTGGAAATTCGCCTTGATTTATAGGAGTTATAGTTCACCTGACTTCTTCTAATCCAAGCTAGTTGTGTTTGTGTGTGTGTGAAAGGCTTTCGTGAGATCCATTGTGCCCCTATGGATTTCGTTATTACAGTATATGTGTGTATGTATTCTTATCTTGTACAGAGGGTTGGTTTAACCTTTGGTTGGCTAGTAAAACTGCACGACCGCGTCGCAAAATGACGCATGCCTCCAAAGTGTGTCACCAACGTGAAATGTTTGGAAAGCTCTGGGTTAGACACAGGGATCGTTTCAAGGAACGTTAGGCTTTTCAGGACTTTTCTGTGTGTATAAAACAGATGGTTCGTAGTCTGTGGATGTGGAATGAGGAAGTCCTGGGCATTTATGTCGAGTGACTTTTGGTGCATTTTTTTTAAAAAGCCTTCTTGGGTCATCCCAAGAAAATTAGAAACATACAGCGTGAAGAAAGGGAAAATTGATTATGCCGAAGCCACTTGAATGGAAACGTGTTTTTCTTGTATGCGTGTCTGTTTACCTCCGTGGGGCAAGACAGTGCCACTCCCCACAGTGGGAACGTCTGAGAGCGGTGCAGCCGCTGGTGCAATGAAAGGTAATGTTGTTTGTGCAAGATAGCGATCGCCAAAGGAATGGCCAGGAATCGAGGTGAAGGAGAGGACAGGCAAAACGGGACTCCGCCTCGGCGTTAGCCCTGATCACTTCTTAATGGCTTCTTAATGGAGCATCAGGCAATACTGTTGGTTTTTTTTTATTATCAGTGCTTTCAATGCTGTATTCAGATCCACCTTCTGCATTAACTTAGGAAGTGAATGAGAGCAGGCTGGACCAAACTGGCAACGCATCAATGGCATTTTTTTTCCATTGTAATCTACAGACTGTCTAGCCCAAACTTCCTTTGTCCCGGCTGAGCTTTTACATGTGTTCAACCGAGTCAGGGTTGCTATGGGATCCTAGGGCAATGTTATGTTATAATATTATAAACCACTATTGAATTTGTGTTGTAATGGCTGGAATCACTGGGTTGCTGTGAGTTTTCTGGGCTGTGTGGCCGTATTCCAGAAGCATTCTCTCCTGACATCCTCATGGTAGGCATCCTCAGAGGTTGTGAGGTCTGTTGGAAACGACGCAAGCGAGGTTTATTTATCTGTTGGTAGATAGAACTCTCGTCTTGCAATGTTGCAATTGACCACCTTGATTAGCATTGAAAGGCCTTTTGAAAGGTCTGGCTGCTTCCTACATGGGGGAATCCTTTGTTGGGAGGTGTTAGCTGGCCTTGATTGAGTCATGTCTGGAATTCCCATTTTTTTAGTGTTGCTCTTTATTTACTGTCCTGATTTTAGAATTTTTAGATTGTGTTCAGTTTCATGGTTTCCTCCTTTTTGTTGAAATTGTCCACATGCTTATGGATTTCAATGGGTTCACTGTGTAGTCTGACATGGTGGTTGTTAGAGTGGTCCAGCATTTCTGTGTTCTCAGATAATATTCTGTATTCAGGTTGGTTCAAGTGCTCTGCTATGGCTGACTTCTCTGGTTGAGTTAATCTGCATTTGTTGGATTTCCTTAGTGGGTCTGTAGATAGTTTGTACATTGTGTTTCTTCATCCACTTCCCTATGCGGTCAGTGGTTACCTTGATGTATGTAAGAATTAGTCTGCAGAGTCTTTCATGTTCCTTGATTCATGTTTGAGCAATGCTGCATTTGGTGGTCCCTATGTAGACTTATCCATAGCTTCATGATATACGATCAGTGTTCTCTCTAGAGTTTGGATACATACTGTCATAGAGTTTGTATAAATACTTTTGTAGAGTTTGGATACGTACTTTCGTAGAGTTTGGATACGTACTTTCGTAGAGTTTGGATACACACTTCCGTAGAGTTTGTATAATTTCGTACAGTTTGGATATGTACTTTTGTAGAGTTTGGATACATACTTCCATAGAGTTTGGATACGTATTTTCATAGAGTTTGGATACGTACTTCCGTAGAGTTAGGATACATACTTTCGTAGAGTTTGGATACGTATTTTCATACAGTTTGGATACGCACTTTCACAGAGTTTGGATGCATACTTTCATAGAGTTTGGATATGTACTTTCGTAGAGTTTAGATACATACTTCCGTAGAGTTTTGATACATACTTTCGTAGAGTTTGGATACATACTTACGTTGAGTTTGGACACATACTTTCGTTGAGTTTGGACACGTACTTTCGTAGAGTTTGGATACATACTTTCGTAGAGTTTGGATACATACTTCCATAGAGTTTGGATACGTACTTTCGTGAAATTTGGATATGTACTTTCATAGAGTTTGGATACATACTTTCGTAGAGTTTGGACACATACTTTCGTAGAATTTGGATACATACTTCCGTAGAGTTTGGTTACATACATTTGGATACATACTTACATAGAGTTTGGATATGTACTTTCATAGAGTTTGGATATATATTTTGTAGAGTTTGGATACATACTTTTGTAGAGTTTGGATACGTACATTTGGATACATACTTTCATAGAGTTTGGATACGTACTTTCATATTATTATTATTATTGTTGTTGTTGTTTTGGGGAACGGGTGAATTGTGTGTGAATTACAATACAAGCTGCATTCATCTTGGTTAAATGCATATCACCTCTCTCTCTCTCTGACATACAAGATTTTGGAGAGAGTGGGGTCCTTTCCCTTTAATTCTGCCTTGATGGGAAAAGCGAGCTGCTCCGGGACCTCTCTCGATCTAGGCTCCTTGCCACATTCTAGATCCTTCGCTGCCCTTTCTCTCCCTCTTTTTCTTCCAGTGTTTGTGGAGCTGGAAGCTGGCGAAAGCTTGCTGTTTTGTCGGTTTCTATGGAGGAAAGAAAACAAAAGTCTGCCAGGCCTGGAATAATATTTTTTTTGTCAAGAAAAAAGGCAGAGGAGAAGGAAAGAGAGAAATGCGATCCCGCTGGGCTCGAGAAGCAAAAAACGGGGAGAGTTTTTCTGCCCCCTTTTCTCCTTTCCCAAACTTCTTGCTCCGCTCCTCAACCCCAATTTAAGTTCCTTATCCACACTAGACTCTAAAGCAGGTTTAGGACAGAGGCCAGGTAAATGACCTTGGAGGGTCGCATCCGGCCCATGGGCCTTAGTTTAGGATCCCTGATCTAGATGATCTCATAAGACCATAGGTAAGCAAAGAGACCTCCAAGGACCATCTAGATGGTCTCATAAGAACATAGGTAAGGAAGGAGACCTCCAAGGACCATCTAGATGGTCTCATAAGAACATAGGTAAGGAAAGAGACCTCCAAGGACCCTCTAGATGGTCTCATAAGAACATAGGTAAGTAAGGAGGCCTCCAAAGACCATCTAGATGGTCTCATAAGACCATAGGTAAGCAAAGAGACCTCCAAAGACCAACTAGCTGGTCTCATAAGACCATAGGTAAGGAAGGAGACCTCCAAAGACCATCTAGATGGTCTCAAAAGAACATAGGTAAGGAAGGAGACCTCCAAAGACCATCTAGATGGTCTCAAAAGAACATAGGTAAGGAAAGTGACCCTCAAAGGCCATCTAGATGATCTCATAAGGCCATCAGAAGAACATAGATAAGGAAAGGGACCCTCAAAGGCCATCTAGACGGTCTCATAGGACCATAGGTAAGGAAAGTGACCTCCAAAAGCCATCTAGATGGTCTCATAAGGCCGTAGCTAAGCAAAGAGACGTTCAAGGACCATCTAGACGATCTCATGAGGCCATAAGTAAGCAAAGAGACCTCCAAAGACCAGGTAGACTTAGGTCAACCCTAAGTCTAAAGTTTAGGACAGGGGCCAGGTCAATGGCCTTGGAGGGCCGCATCCGGCCCACGGGCCTTAGTTTGGGGACCCCTGCTCTAAAGCCCGTTTCGGAGGTTTCATAGATGTGGAAAATTCCACTCAAAGTAAATTCTCCTCCTCCTTGGCACCCCATTGAAATGACTTCCTCTGTGACTCTTGAAAGCAAGGAGCTTCCGCAGGATCTGGATGGCACAGACCCTGAGTGTAGATGTGGAAAGGATGCGTGTAAGTCCTGCACTTTCCCTTTTCTCTTCTCGTCTCCCACTCCTTTTTTAACTGGCAGCTGCAGCTGGAATGGGATACCTTGCTGCAGCTGTTAAAACTACTTATCTTCAGAATGCTGCCATTGAATTCTCTGCGAGTCCCGTTGGCTTCTCCTACCTCTCCTTTGTGCCTTTGGGCCGGCATCCAGCACCCTCCTCCACGCCCTTGTTTTGCTCGCGACGGCAAACTTGGCCTGCGAGGAAAAAGCCGGGATTTTTTATTATTATTATTCCTGAAGTGCTTCAACAAAAAAATAAAATACTTTTGCACAAAAAATGCCTGTAAAACAGAGAACTGGGACTAAACCCCAAACCAAGTGTGCGTTGCCAGGTGTTGGGTTTCATTGTAATTCCAAAACACTTTCTCTCCGCCCCACTTTCCCATTTGTCTTCAATGGAGCCTAGGACCTTCTTTTTTTAAAAACAGACAAAATGCTGTGGTTAAGGCTGTTTTGTGTGTTTTTCTCTCTCCTAGTGAAATTGAGATTAAGACAAAGAGAAAAAAAAATGAATGGAGTAGAAACTTTTCTGCGGGAAAGTGGTTGATTTCACGTTGCAAACTTTCCACTTGTGTTGTCGAAGGCTTTCATGGCTGGAATCACTGGGTTGCTGTGAGTTTTCAGGGCTAGAAGCATTCTCTCGTGGTGTTTCCCCCACATCTATGGCAGGCATCCTCACAGAATTTTGTAGTATCGCAAGAACTCACAGATTTCTGTGGATAGAGTCCATATTACATCTGTTGAAGTGGACTCTGGTCGCAAAAATTTGGGCTCTTAAGACATAACGTTAAGCTCTCAAACTGTCAAAAGGTGTTATTTTCCTTTTCTCCCCCTCCCACAGACTTACATGGCTGTATTGCTTGGATGTGCTTTTACTTTAGGGGATTCTTTCCTGGCTGTGATTTTATGGAGAGCGCTGTCTTCTAGGTTTTTTCTTCTTCTTCTTAATCAAAATTTATATCCTTGGATTCTTAGAAATCATAAAAACAACGGCAAGTTTCCTCTTTCAGCAAGTACATATTCTTGGAAATCATGGGCAACTAGCCTTTGTCCCTTAGCTCTTTGGTGGTTCGTTGCCCAAAAATCTTTTAAGTTGTTCTTCTGCAAATGTATTGAGTTCTGTGGTTGCACTTTACGCGATAAGATGGTTGTGGGATGAGATAATCAAGAAGGGCTCTCTGAAACATTGGAAGTTTTGCCGTTTGCATTACGTTCTGGGTTCCAAGGGATATGACTACTTATTGATGTTTGATTGAAAGCAAAGGGGAGAAACTTCAACAGACATCGTCCCCCCCGTTTAGAACAATGAGACCACCATTGAGTTGTTTTGAGCAGGGAGGTTTTAATGGATTGCTGCATAGGTCAACAGCGGAGTCACAAATGGAGTCTTGAGTCTGAACATGCTCAGTCCCATTTATTTTATTTATTTATAGTATTTATATTCCGCCCTTCTCACCCCGAAGGGGACTCAGGGCGGATCACGATGCACATATACATGGCGAACATTCGATGGCATTAGACATACGACATAGAGTAGAATCTCACTTATCCAGCACTCACTTATCCAACATTCTGGATTATCCAACGCATTTTTGTAGTCAATGTTTTCAATACATTGTGATATTTTGGTGCTAAATTTGTAAATACAGTAATTACTACACACAGTAGAGTCTCACTTATCCAAGCCTCGCTTATCCAAGCTTCTGGATTATCCAGCGCATTTTTGTAGTCAATGTTTTCAATACATCATGATATTTTGATGCTAAATTCGTAAATACAGTAATTACTACACACAGTAGAGTCTCACTTATCCAAGCCTCGCTTATCCAAGCTTCTGGATTATCCAAGCCATTTTTGTAGTCAATGTTTTCAATATATCATGATATTTTGGTACTAAATTTGTAAATACAGTAATTACAACATAAAATTACTGCGTATTGAACTACTTTTTCTGTCAAATTAGTTGTATAACATGATGTTTTGGCGCTTAATTTGTAAAATCATAACCTAATTTGATGTTTAATAGGCTTTTCCTTAATCCCTCCTTATTATCCAAGATATTCGCTTATCCAAGCTTCTGTCGGCCCATTTTGCTTGGATAAGTGAGACTCTACTTTAGCATTACTGCGTATTGAACTACTTTTTCTGTCAAATTAGTTGTATAACATGATGTTTTGGTGCTTAATTTGTAAAATCATAACCTAATTTGATGTTTAATAGGCTTTTCCTTAATCCCTCCTTATTATCCAACATATTCGCTTATCCAACGTTCTGCCGGCCTGTTTATGTTGGACACTGTCTTATTTTCAGAGAAACACGGTTGTTTGAACTGATTTACATGTTCGTTCTTTCCATTTTTGCAAAATCTGCCGTCGTTTTTCGAAGTTGAATCAAACTGCCGAAACAGACCAGAAGTCCTGTACTCTTGTTGCAGCCGGGCAGTCGAAACCTAAACATTTGGCAGCTGTGTCTGTTCATATATCTGCCGATACATGCGTTGGTAGGGTTTCTGGATGCTGCAGGCTGGACTTCCCATCTGTCTTCAGCCTTCTCTTTGGTTTACAAAATGGTTTCTCCGCTGGCCCGTTTGGAATGATCAACAATTTAGTTTAATTGTCCTGGATGTTTGGGCTGGGAGGCTCGGTTTATTTTGACTGTGTGTCTGGAATATGCGCTCTTTTCAAGAACTGAAGTCATCGGCGCAGACGGCACGTAGTTTAGGAAAGTGGGCTAGACCAGAGTGTCCATTACTTCTTTATGTAACACTGCTTTCCGTGTTTGCTTAGCTCTGAAAACGGAAGGTCCGTTGGAGGAAACAGCGAACTCTTGCTACATTGGTTTTAGGTAGAACAAGAGTAGTACTTTTCTTGTTTCCAGAAATTGGATGAGTTTCATGAATTTCATAGTGTTGTTGTATTGTTTGCTATATCCGGTGACTCCCTCCGTTTCAGATGTTACTGTATTTCTTCAATTCTAAGACACACTTTTTCCCTATATCAGTGGTTCCCGATCTTTTTTTGACCAGGGACCACTCTCCCACATTAGTACCAAAAGGGTTATGAATCAGTTTTTGGTCAACTTTAGATTCGGTTTGGTTATTTGGGGTGCTGCATCAGAAAACAGTATTGGATAGACCACATCAGATCTAGTTTCTAATACAAAACATATGCCATCCAGTATTCGCCATCTGCTTTCCCACAGAAAACTATATTTAATCATCCAGAGCTGATGTGGTCTATCCAATGCAATTTTCTGAATCAGCACCCCAAATAACTCCAGGAACAGACCTAAAAACGAAGACACCAAGGCGCCACATGGAAGAGCTTCGCTCAGGGAAAGGGAGAAGGAGAAGCAACAGTCAGGAGGCTTGTTGTCATGCCTTTCGTGGATAGTCAGCTTCTCCCCTTCCGATATCCCTGTTGCCTTTGTACTATAAGTGGGTTTTGCAAGACGAGTCACTATCGTTGCAACAATGTAACAGTGAGGCCACGGACCATAATTTAGTTCTTGGAGGAAAGGGAGGAGGAGAAGCAGCAGCCAGGAGGCTTGTTGTCGTGCCTTTCGTGGGTAGTCAGCTTCTCCCTTCCGATATCTCTGTTGCCTTTGTACTATAAGAGGATTTTGCAAGACCAGTAACTATTGGCCCAGATCCGTGTTTTTAGCCTTCCCGTTTTTAATCATTTTATGCTGTATGCCGACTTTTATGACTGTTTACTGATGTTGATGTTTTATTGATACGACATTTGTTTTATTCTCGGTATTTGTTTTATTGTTTTATTGCTGCTGTTGTATTGTTGTCGGGCATGGCCCCATGTAAGCCGCTCCGAGTCCCCCCGGGGAGATGGGGCGGGGTATACAAATAAAGTTATTATTATTATTATTATTATTGCAACAGTGTAACGGTGAGGCCACGGACCATAATTTAGTTCTTGGAGGAAAGGGAGGAGGAGAAGCAGCAGCCAGGAGGCTTGTTGTTGTGCCTTTCGTGGGTAGTCAGCTTCTCCCCTTCCGACATCCCTGATGCTTTTGTATTATAAGAGGATTTCGTGAGACCAGTCGCTCTCGTTGCAATGGTGTAGTAACGGTGAGGCTGTGGAATATTTTAGTTCTTAGGGACCACTGATGGTTCATGGACCACAGGTTGGGAACCACTGCTCTATGTAAACATCTCTAAAAATGGGTTGTGTCTTCACAATTGAAGAAATATGGTATTTCTACTTGTTAGAGGAGTGCATACCAAAGGAGTATCAGCTGGATCTGCACCAACCTTGACAGCGAATGACACAGAAGTGGCTCTGCAACATCTGGTGTTCCGGGAAGCACAGCTTTTGTTTTGTCTAACAGGCTTATCTTTTGCGACCTGTCGTTACTTCAGAAGGGTTTTTCAGCTTGGAAATTATA
Source organism: Anolis carolinensis (assembly GCF_035594765.1). NCBI lineage: Eukaryota > Metazoa > Chordata > Lepidosauria > Squamata > Anolidae > Anolis > Anolis carolinensis. Next base: position 10,334,325 of record NW_026943826.1, read on the forward strand.
CAGTCTGGACTGAAGGATCCTTGTGTTCAGGAGTGGCTGGAAAATAAGATCTGGACTTCATTTTGACTCCCAGTTCTGTTTCATTTGGCAGCCGTGTTGAATTCTTCCAGCTTCATGTGGTGTCCCTCCTTGCTGGCTGGTCCTTTGCTTTTTCTTTGCCTCACAACGTTTCCTTTACCTGCCTGTTTTGGCGTCTCCTTCCCATGCAGCATATTTCGTAATGATGGAGCTGCAATGTATAATTCATTGAGCTGCATTGAGCCGTGACGCTGTTGTATGGAGATCGAAAGGGCAGAAATGGAGGCTGGTTGAGCAAAGGAAAGCCTGCGAGAGGACACAACCAATGCAGGCCGTTTCAGGATGGAATATTGTGTGGCAAAATTGTTAAACCTAAGAGTGCATCTATACTGTAGAATGACGTTTTGCTGACACCTATGGCAGGCATCCTCAGAGGTTGTATATGGGAAGGCTGGCTGGAATCCTATGTCACAGTTATGAATGCATCACAGAATTAAGCGCCCGTGAGTGTTACGTATTTGTAGCAAGTGAAGTTTATATATCTGTGGAAGGTCCAGGATGGGAGAAAGAACTCTTGTCTGTTGGAAGCAAGTATGAATATTGCAATCAATCACCTTGATTAGCATTGAAAAGCCTTGCAGCTTCAAAACCTGGCGGATTCCTGCATGAGGGAGTCCTTTGTTGGGAGGTGTTAGCTGGCCTTATGGTTTCATGTCAAGGGTTATTGTTTGGCATCTTTATAAATGGCTTAGATGATGGGATAGAAGGTAGGCGTATCAAATTCACAAATGGAACCAGATTGGGAGGGAAAGCTAATATCTCAGATGCAAAAAGATCTTGATAGATTGACAAACTGTGGTCAGCAAAGATAATTGTAAGATGCGACATCAAAAAAGTTAAGTGCACAAACATAGGATGGATGACACTGGGCTTGAGTTTTACAATACATCCAAAAATGATTTAGTGGTCTTAGTACTTTATACTAAGGTCTTCTCCTTATCAGCTTTTCCTTCAATTTTGTCAAGGAACTTTCCATGCAATGTTTTGTTGTGCCAGCTGTCAGCTCTAGTTTGTAGTGCGGTTTTCTTGTACTGATACTTTGTCTGCTGTGCTTTGAGGTTTTTCTGATTTTTGACTTCAATCAAAGCAGGTTCTTCACTTTGCTTTACATATTCTGCCAGGGCATGTTCTTCTTCTTTGACTGCTTGTTTTACTTGTAAGAGTAAATTATTATTATTATTATTATCATCTGGAATTCTGTGCCAGTTTCTGGGCTTACAACTCAATCACGATATTGACAAGCCAACTATGTGTCTAATCAGTTGGCTGCTATTAACCTTGTATACCTTGTAGACCTATGGAGAAAACGGGTCTTTGGACCATAGTGACATGTTGTTGTTGTTGTTGTTGTTGTTGTTGTTGACTAGCTGGAACATGTCCAGAGAGAAGCTCCCATGATGATCAATAGTATGAGTAACAAGTCCTTTCATCTCTAAAAGAGAATTAAATTCTGTGATGCTAAAATTTGAAAAACTGTAAATATCTGAGGAATGCAAAGAAGAGGCACGAAAAAACAAGCTCTAACCCTCATCCATGGATCTATTTGTATGATTGTGGGAGGTTCTCGTTCAACTCCTCTTCCATCCCACTCCCACATTTCCTCTAATTCAGGATGGAGACGTTTGTTCCTTTTTGTCATGACAGACACAGAGCCAAAAAAGCTTGACTCACAGATTTTTTACTCTTTACTCCACCTCTCCAAAGTCTGGCGACTCAGGCTGTTGGAATGTTTTGTATAAATCTATCGGGTTTAGGAAATATCGCCCCATTATTTCACCAGCTGGTTGTGTTTGTTAATGTCGGCAGATGCGTAGAATGGCGTCTTGAGGAGGTGCGATGATCCCCGTGTACGCAGATGGTTCAAGAAAAGTTGGTTCCGAAACAGAAACAGCCAGAGAATGTGTTTCCTACTACCACCATGGAGGGGAAAATACGATATTTGGCACCGAAGGAAAAGAGAGATGGCAGTGATGTATTGTTCTGGGTGGGGACATGGGTTCAAGTGCCAGTCATCCATAAAGCAAGCTTAAGAGAGCTTTGTGCAAGATGTGTTTGGATTTCTCGTGACTCATGGCTGTTCTGGAAAGGAATACAACGCTATATCTCAATCCATTCTGAATGTATCTGAGCATGTGGAAGGTCTCCGGTTGGATCAAAATAATGACAGTCGAAGGCTTTCATGGCTGAGGTCACAGTTAAGTGCCTGTGAGTGTTGTGTATTCATAGTCCCTGCATCAATGGACCTACGGACCTCACAACCTCTGAGGATGCCTGACATAGATGTGGGCGAAACGTCAGGAGAGAATACTTCTGGAACATGGCCTGGAAAACATACAACCCAGTGTGATCTCAGTCCTCCAAGTGCCACATCAGCTCTCATTTCTGACCAGAAAATTGCATTGGATAGACCACATCAGCTATAGTTTTTGATTCAGAAAATTGCAATGGATAGACCATATCAGCTCTCGTTTCTGACCAGAAAATTGCATTGGATAGACCACATCAGCTCTAGTTTCTGATTCAGAAAATTGCATTGGATAGACCATATCAGCTCTAGTTTCTGATCAGAAAATTGCATTGGTTAGACCACATCAGCTCTAGTTTCTGATTCAGAAAATTGCATTTGATAGACCACATCAGCTCTAGTTTCTGATAAGAAAATTGCATTGGATAGACCACATTAGCTCTAGTTTCTGATTCAGAAAATTGCATTGGATAGACCACATCAGCTCTAGTTTCTGATTCAGAAAATTGCATTGGATAGACCACATCAGCTCTAGTTTCTGATAAGAAAATTGCATTGGATAGACCACATTAGCTCTAGTTTCTGATTCAGAAAATTGCATTGGATAGACCACATCAGCTCTATTTTCTGATACACAACATATGCCATCCAGTAGTCACCATCTGCTCACCCGCAGAAACCCGTATTTAATCATCTAGAGCTGATGTCTATCCAATGCCATTTTCTGAATCAACACCCCAGTGTGCGGAAAGGAATGAGGAAGTACTACCATCACGGACTCGGTGTTGCAAGTGGATGGTGAAGTGGCAGCATACCCTCATGAAGCCGGAAGCTGGAAAATGTTAAATTGCCTCTGTGTCTGTCTATATATATATCGTATGTCTAATGGCATTGAAAGTTTGCCATGTATATGTGCATTGTGATCCGCCCTGAGTCCCCTTCAGGGTGAGAAAGAAGGGCGGAATATAAATACTGTAAGTAAATAAAATAAACTGTACTGAGCATGTTCAGACGCAGGACTCCATTTGTGACACCGAATCTTTGATGGATGATAACAGTGGCCAACACACATTTTGGTGCCTTGGCAATTCCCTCCCTGTCTTTCACGCTAGCAAGAAGTTGTTTCATACCATTTCTTTTTCAAAAAAAAAAAAAAGGTGGTAGGTGGAATTACTCAGTACTTCACTTTAATTGTTCCAAGTTCTTTCTGAGTTCAATCAGAAAATATGCCGCAGTGCCAGCGGTGATGAAAAGGTATAATTTGACCACCTACCACTCCCTGCCGACAAGTCGTTTTACGGGCTGGGTGCCGAACGGGATTAATCACCTTGTTTATTCTCGAACAATTCTCCTCTTACTCTCCTGGGCCTCCCAGTGCTTTTTTGCTCCAAAGCGGTGGGGAGGAGCTGCTCGTACTTGAAAACCCCAAACGCAAGGTTTCCCTTTATTTTGACTTCTTCTGATGTTGTCTCTCCTAAAGGTTTTCCCTTGTCGGGCGTCACTGGTGGTGGTTGGGGGCGAGGCCTTCTCGCTGCGGATTGTTTGTGGGCTTGAGACTCGTTGTTTACCCCCAGTTGAACTCCATCCATGGACATGGCCAAGCCTCTTCCTTCCCATAAAGGGCAGATGGGGGGGAGTGAGAGAGAGCGTTGTTGAAAGGAGCTGACCTCTTCCTCACCCTCCTCTGTCATCGTGATGCCTTTATGGGGGTTTCTACATTCTTTACTGAACCACAACCACTTTCCATCCTCCTCCCAAGAGACTATTTTCTTCCACCTGCTCCCATCGCTTCCATTTCTGTTACCTTTTAGTCAAAAGCGGTGGCATGCCCCTCTCTTATTTTTTTCAGTGCTAAATTCTGGGTAGACGTTTTCCTTAGACTCGAGCAGAGCTTTCTAAACTGGGGGTCGTAGCACGTTCCTGACGAGAAACCTCAGAGTCTATGCGAAATAATCAATAGATCAAGTATTTTTAGAAAATATATAAACAATGAGAATTGGTTTTTGTTTTTTTTCAGTTTAGTTATTTGGGGTGTTGATTTGGAAAATTGCATTGGATAGACCACATCAGCTCTGGTTTCTGATTCAGAACATATGCTACTTTGACCAGGGGCCACTTGACCCGTAGTATTGAAAGAGTTACGAATCAGTTTTTGTTTTTTTCAGTTTGGTTATTTGGGGTGCTAATTTGGAAAATTGCATTGGATAGACCACATCAGCTATAGTTTCGGATTCAGAACATATGCCACTTTGACCAGGGACTACTCTCCAACACTAGTACTAAAAATGTTACGAATCGGTTTTTGGTATTTACAGTTTGGTTATTTGGGGTGCTGATTTGGAAAATTGCATTGGATAGACCACATCAGCTCTAGTATCTGATTCAGAACATATGCCACTTTGACCAGGGGCCACTCTCCAACACTAGTACCAAAAATGTTACCAATCAGTTTTTGTTTTTTTCAGTTTGGTTATTTGGGGTGCTGATTCGGAAAATCACATTGGATAGACCACATCAGCTCTAGTTTCCGATCCAGAAAATATGCCATCCAGTAGTCGCCATCTGCTCTCCTACAGAAAACCATATTTAATAACCTGGAGCTGATGTGGACTATTCGATGCTATTTTTTGAATCCGCACCCCAAATAACCCCAGAAACAGACCTTAAAACAAAGACACCAACTCTCCACATGGAACAGCTCCGCTCAGGGGTAGGGAGGAGGAGAAGCAGCAGTCAGGAGACTTGTTGTCGTGCCTTTCGTAGGTAGTCAACTTCTCCCCTTCTGACATCCCTGTTGCCTTTGTACTATAAGTGGGTTTTGCAAGACCAGTCACTATCGTTGCAACAGTGTAACGGTGAGGCCACGGACCATAATTTAGTTCTTGGAGGAAAGGGAGGAGGAGAAGCAGCAGTCAGAAGGCTTGTTGTTGTGCCTTTCGTGGGTAGTCAGCCTCTCCCGACATCCCTGTTGCCTTGGCACTATAAGAGGGTTTCGTGGGACGAGCATTCTCTCCTGACGTTTCACCCGAGAGAACATACAGCCCAGAAAACTCACAGTAACCCAACTTTCGTATTGTTTAATTTCAGGTGTGCATTTCAGTCCTTTTTGAATGAAACACGTTGTAGTATTCTACCCTTTTATGATGTACGAACTGATCGTTCTTGCTTGGCTGTTCCTGCTCTTCTTGAGTCTCTCACTCTCTTCCTTGTCTTGCCATATATGTAACTTTGCTTCTATTCGTCAATGCCGTCTGACTTGATGGGAAAAAGGTGCGTGCCCGTTGGTGGGGGAGCCTAACGAGAGGCGCATTGTGACACCAATATCACGGCAAGTGGAGCCGGACTATTGATGAGTCCTTGGCTGGCAGCCAGCGTTTCTGGACTCCAGTGCAATTCGGGGCCAGGGAAGAGAGGTAGAAACCAGACAGAGGAATTGATTGTCTGTTTAATGTGATTTGACATCGGGGAAAGTGGAAGCCGGGGCAGGAAAAGCCGGTCTCGGCGCTGCGGCGTTATAGCGAGCACTCCGATATCGGAGAATTTATTGCTTCTCTGTTTCTCAGACTTTATAAGAGCCTTTGCGAGGTAAAGGAGAGATGGTGAAGTGGTGTGTAGTAGTGATATCTTTGGAGGCCTTCTTGATGGAGTGAGATGGAGAGGAAAGTTGATAGTTGGACTCAGCTCGATCTTTGCTATTTTGGTTCCGCCGCAGAGCAGTCCGTAGCCTTTGCTCTGTGTCTCCCGGTGATTATGCAACGAGGAGTAGGGCCTCAAAGGATTAGCCAGGTTCATAGGACAAAGGCGGCCTAGTCTTGGTTCTTAAGGGCTTTAGAGGATAACATCGGCGTTTCAAGCTGAGCCTGGACACAAACAGAGCCAGCGCAGCTGACAGAAGGTCAGGATGTTGTGATCCCATCGTAAGAGTCCAATCAACACTCTAACCCAGGATATCTTGAACCTGGCTTTCTTCGACATATTTCAGGCTGAACATGTTGAAGGAATGTACCAAAGCAAACCGTGTCAGCCTTTGTAATGACTCAGAGGTTGGTTGCTTGGCACGTAAATACGTCTGAGAAGTGACTTACGGGGCTCACGTCATAGATGCGAGAGCTGATGTGGTCTATCCAATGCAGTTTTCTGAATCGGCACCACAATTAACCAAACTGAATCTAAAGTTGACCAAAGACTGATTCGTAATCCGTTTGGTACTAATGTTGGAGAGTTGTCACTGGTCAGAGTGGTCCCTGGTCCAAGTGGTTCCTGGTCAAGGTGGTCCCTGGTCTAAGTGGTCCCTGATCCAAGTGGTCCCTGGTTAAAGTGATCTCTGGTCATAATGGTCCCTGATCCGAGTGGTTCCTGGTCTAAGTGGTCCCTGGTCTAAGTGGTCCCTGATCAAGGTGGTCCCTGGTCTAAGTGGTCCCTGATCCAAGTGGTCCCTGGTCAAGGTGGTCCCTGATCAAGGTGGTCCCTGATCCAAGTGGTTCCTGGTCAAGGTGGTCCCTGATCAAGGTGGTCCCTGATCCAAGTGGTTCCTGGTCAAGGTGGTCCCTGGTCTAAGTGGTCCCTGATCCAAGTGGTTCCTGGTCAAGGTGGTCCCTGATCAAGGTGGTCCCTGATCCAAGTGGTTCCTGGTCAAGGTGGTCCCTGGTCTAAGTGGTCCCTGATCCAAGTGGTCCCTGGTCAAAGTGGTCTCTGGTCAAAGTGGTCCCTCAACAAAGTAGTCCTTGATCAAAGTGGTCCCTCAACAAAGTGGTCCTTGGTCAAAGTGGTCCCTCAATAAAGTGGTCCTTGGTCAAAGTAGTCCCTCGACAGTGGTCCCTGGTCAAAGTGGTCCCTCAACAAAGTGTTCCCTCAACAAAGTGGTCTCTGGTCAAAGTGGTCCCTCAACAAAGTGGTCCTTGGTCAAAATGGTCCCTTGACAAAGTGGTCCCTCAACAAAGTGGTCTCTGGTCAAAGTGGTCCCTTGACAAAGTGGTCTCTGGTCAAAGTGGTCCCTCAACAAAGTGGTCTCTGGTCAAAGTGGTCCCTTGACAAAGTGGTCTCTGGTCAAAGTGGTCCCTCAACAAAGTGTTCCCTCAACAAAGTGGCCCCTGGTCAAAGTGGTCTCAGGTCAAGTGGTCCCTGATCAAAAAAAGGTTGGTAACCACTGCTTTAAAGTTACCACCTAAGCAGTGGGAGATGAAGTACTTCAAAGGTGTCAGGGGATGGAAAGTTTGTAAAATATCGAAAAGTTGTTGGATAAAACCCAAGCAAAATGCAGTTTAGTAGGGCTGGTAGTGGAAAACTGTTTCAAATCTAGTCATGCCGAGCAGGGTCTGGACAGTGACTTTCCACCAGTAATTCATTCTCATTATTGTCTTTGAAAAAGAATTGGTTGGCATTCTTTATTCCAGTGTTCAGATCTCCCCACAAATCTTGCATTACTCATTGCTTTTCCATTCCATTTCACTGCGGGTTTTTTCTTCAAACCCTTTAGGATTGATATGACAGTGGCATCCGACTCAGAACAATTCCTGCCAAAGTGACTCAGTCGTGCCCTTAAAAATTAACCGTGAAAACGACACCGGTAAACTACCGGTGTTCCCACTCAGCATGTAACTTTTGAAATGTAAGAGAGTGGTTGGGGTAAATTGTGAGTTTTTTTTGTTTTAGTTTTGTTGTGCTTTCAAGACCTTTCTGAGTTTGTTAGGATTTGTTTGGTACGGGAGAGACGGAGGGCTTGGTCTTAATCTACTTTGAATCCATCTGCCCTCTTATTCCTCTCCAATCTCCTTTCGAAGATGTTGTGACACGTGAGTCTCTTTATAGCGAACAAACACAATCCAGTTACGTGGAATCTGACAACGTGCGCACCCGTCCTTCATAATGAGAAACCTCTGAATCTATGTGAGATAGGCAATCAATCATATATGTTGTTGAAGACCTTCATGAGCAGAATCGCTGGGTTGCTGTGAGTTTTCCAGACCGTATGGCCATGTTCCGGAAGCATTCTCTCCTGACGTTTCGCCCACATTTATGGGAGGCATCCTCAGAGGTTGTGTGGTCTGTTGGAAATGAGGAAAGTGGGGTTTATATAGAGAAAGAACTCTTGTCTGTTTGATGCAAGTGTGAATGTTGCCATTGCCCACCCCGATTAGCACTGAATGGCCTTGCAGCTTTAAAGCCTGGCTGCTTCCTGCCTGGGGGAATCCTTTGTTGGGGAGGTATAACATTCACATTGCAACGTTCAAACCCCACAACCACTGGGATAATAATAATTATTATTATTTTATTATGACACAGTAAACAAGATAGATATGCTGGATTTCGTTTCACAAAATCACAAGTCAAACACTTCCCAAGTGTCTAGGACTGTGTGATGTATTTTCGGATGATGTGCGCAGATCCCAATCGGGTGGCCTTTTGCAGTTGGCAGATCGTGATTTTGTCAATGTCTATTGTTTCCAAATGCCGGCTGAAATGTTTTGGCACTGCACCCAGTGTGCCCATCACCACCGGGACCACCTGCACTGGTTTCTGCCAGAGTCTTTGCAGTTCAATCTTGAGGTCCTGATAGCGGCTGAGTTTTTCCTTTTGTTTTTCGTCAATGCGACTGTCACCTGGGATGGCGACATCAATGATCCAAACCTTTTTCTTTTCCACAACTGTGATGTCTGGTGTGTTGTGTTCCAGAACTTTGTCAGTCTGGATTCGGAAGTCCCACAGTATCTTTGCGTGCTCATTTTCCAATACTTTTGCAGGTTTGTGATCCCACCAGTTCTTTGCTGCTGGGAGGTGGTACTTGAGGCATAAGTTCCAATGAATCATTTGGGCCACAGAGTTGTGCCTCTGTTTGTAGTCTGTCTGTGCGTTTTTCTTACAGCAGCTGAGGATATGATCAATGCTTTCATCAGTTTCCTTGCACAGTCTACATTTTGGGTCATCAGCTGATTTTTCTATCTTGGCCTGAATTGCCTTTGTCCTGATGTCTTGCTCCTGGGCTACAAGGATCAGGCCTTCTGTCTCCTTCTTCAGGGTCCCATTCGTGAGCCAGAGCCAGGTCTTCTCCTTATCAGCTTTTCCTTCAATTTTGTCAAGAAACTTTCCATGCAATGTTTTCTTTGTGCCAGCTGTCAGCTCTAGTTTGTAGTGCGGTTTTCTTGTATTGATTCTTTGTCTGCTGTTATTATTATTATTATTAAATTTGGTCTTCCCCCCCCCCCCCCTTAAAAATATTTATATTTCCCCCCAGCTTCTCTAAGCTTTGGGGAGGGAGTTGATCTGTGTGCGTAGTGTGGGAAAGTTTGCAGAAGTGAAAAACTGGCACTCTTGGGTGCATAGCAACAATAGAGCGAGTGGGAGTCGGAAGGCCTTTTCTCCCCACTCCCTTGAGAGTGGACCGACAAAGAAGGCCCCTCCCCGCAAGGCGGCCCCGGGGTCGAGGTCAGTTATCCTGGGAAACCCAAGGCCCTGGCCGCTGCCCTTGTCAACCCCGAGGGCTCGGTGACATGCGTGCCCAAATTGGACAATGGCATCGGCAGCCATTCTGGGATGACGGCACCAAACAAGCCCGGAGATGGAAAACGTCCTATTGTTTCCCTGGCCTGTCGCAAATAACCGTGACTCCCGTGGCCTCTTGAATGAGAGCTTCGGGACACCTGCCACCCCAAACAACTGAGGCAGAAGTGTTGTGGGCCGGCTCTCTTTTTTTCGGCTGTCCCCGTCTTTACAGCCCCGAAGGACAACAAACCTTCCCATTGTCCTGCCCGCCCTCCTTCTCCGGCCCCCCTTTGCCCTTCATCCCCCTTTTCTTTTCTTTTATAAGATGGCCATCTGCTTGGGAATTGATTGTGCCATTAAGGAGGAAAGTTGGGTGCGTGGATGCTTTATATCTTGGCTTCTCGCTGTTCACTTACAGAAGCCACATTTTATTTACTGTGCTTTTGCTTCAGATAGGATCCCACGAAAACATTGGAGAAACTACTCAGCTGCAGCGTTATCCCAGTCGTCATGGGGTTGCTGTGTGTTTTCCAGGCTGTATGGCCATGTTCCAGAAGTATTCTCTCCTGATGTTTCGCCCACATCTATGGCAGGCATCCTCAGAGGTTGTGAGGAATATATGTCCATGTTCCAGAAGTATTCTCTCCTGATGTTTCGCCCACATCTATGGCAGGCATCCTCAGAGGTTGTGAGGTATATATAGCCATGTTCCAGAAGTATTCTCTCCTGACGTTTCACCCATATCTATGGCAGGCTGGGGTGCTGTGGTGAAAATGCAACCATAGGTTCACCTACAGAAGCCACATTTTATTTCCCGTCCTTTTCCTTCAGATAGGATCCCATGAAAACATTAGAGAAACTACTCAGCTGCAGCGTTATCCCAGTCTTCATGGGGTTGCTGTGTATTTTCTGGCTGTATGGCTATGTTCCAGAAGTATTTTCTTCTGACGTTTCGCCCACATCTATGGCAGGCATCTTCAGAAGTTGTGAGGTATATATAGCCATGTTCCAGAAGTATTCTCTCCTGACGTTTCGCCCACATCTATGGCAGGCTGGAGTGCTATGGTGAAAATGCAACCATAGGTTCACCTACAGACGCCGCATTTTATTTCCCGTCCTTTTCCTTCAGATAGGATCCCACAAAGATATTGAATAAACTGCTCCGTTGCAGCATTATCCCAGTCTTCATGGGGTTGTTGTGTATTTTCCAGCTGTCTGGCCATGTTCCAGAAGTATTTTCTCCTGACATTTCGCCCACATCTATGGGACATTGCCGGATGTGTTACAATCCTGCTAGGAGGCTTCTCTCATGTCCCCACAAGCTAGAGCTGACAGACGGGAGCTCACCCCGAGAACATACTGCAAGTCGCTGCTGGTATGAGAGAATTGGCTGTCTATAGAGACATTTCTACTGTCAGTTAGTCCTGCTTTATTTCTTCATCCTAGGCCACATTTCCTTATAGTCTTAGAGTTGTTTCCTACTTTGGCCTTCCAGTTGGAAGTTTTGTTTTGGTGTCGGATCCATTTACGCCCGGCCCCCTCCTCGGAGGGATTTATACGAACCTTTCCAGAGCTCTGGCCTTAACCTCGCACTGCACAGCTAAGAGATTCTGTAAGTGAGGAAAGAGCTTAGCTGGAGAGCTTAGCTTCATCCCCATCGTGGCGTTAATGCATTTCAGTCTGTCGCTCTGTCCACCAGGTTATTCTTCCTCCTTCCCTCCTGTTTGCAATGCAGAAAAAGGCGAATCAGTTCCGCTTCCTCTGTCTTTTCTCGAACCTGATTTGCATCTTTCTTGCAAATAACCCACAGTGTCTTGTCCAACATTTCTGGTCGCTCAAATCCCGTCATCTTTGTAAGTGTTTCTTGTACGACAATTATATCGCTTATAAGGTAAAAACAAGAGGCAGGTAGGAGGCTCGTAAACCAATCCTGCTGATGACTTTTTTTTGGGAAAATCCAGAGTTCGTAGCAAAAAGAACCGAGCAGGGAGCGGGCTGCCGTCCGTCACCTTATCTCACCCTCTAGTGCTCAAAACTCTCTGTGTTGCCCGATGTTGCCTATCAAATAAGCTTGATTAGCTGGTTGCTACTGGGTCAGTTGAGGTCAGCCTTGGCCATGCTTAGCTCTGATTTTTTTTCAATACCCTCCCGCCCTTTCTTGCTTTCCTTCCTTCCGTCGTTCCTTCCCATTTTCTTCATCCTAGGCCACATTTCCTTACAGTCTTGGAGATATACTCGAGGGGATAGTTGCATTTTCACTGACGAGAAGGAAACGTCTAAGTCGCAAAGGACAGGGGTTGTTGTGTTTTGTTTTCAGTATGTTATATTTTTCTGTGGCACTGGACGTTGGCAGAGGGGAAATTTGTAAGGTCTTAAACCAGTGGTTCCCAATGTTGTTGTTTTTTTGACCAGGGACCACTCTCCAACATTAGTACCAAAAGGGCTACGAATCAGTTTTTGGTCCACGTTAGATTCAGTTTGGTTACTTGGGGTGCTGATTCAGAAAACTGCATTGGATAGACCACATCAGCTCTAGTTTCCGATACAGAACATATGCCATCCAATCGTCGCCATCTGCTCGCCGACAGAAAATCATATTTAATAATCTAGAGCTGATGTGGTCTATCCAATGCAATTTTCTGAATCGGCTGTCTACCCCAAATAACCCCAAGAACAGACCTAAAAGACACTAAGGTGCCCATGCTTCCAGGCGCCACATGGAATGAAGGAAGGAGGAGGAGAAGCAGCAGTCAGGAGGCTTGTTGTCGTGCCTTTTGTAGGTAGTCAGCCTCTCCCCTCCCGACATCCCCTATTTGGCACTATAAGAGGGTTTTGCGGGAGCAGTCACTCTTGTTGCAACGGTGTAGTAACGTTGAGGCCGCGGACCATATTTTAGTACCTGGGGACCATGATGGTCCACGGACCACAAGTTGGGAACCACTGCTATAGAAGAATGGGCCGGTGTCCCAATTATTTGCATCATACACTGCCATCTGAGTAACAGCTTTCAAATGACGAGTAGTGGAATAATAGCAGTGGGAAAATTACAGGTAGTAGTAGTAGATACTGTAAGTTGTTGATGTCAGAGTAATTGCAGCGCAGCAGTAGTTGGATGGAGTCAGTAATCAATCTTCCACCGAAGACACACCAAAGCAGGCTCACCAGAACAGCGAGTCCCGTCTTTGGTCACACTCGCAGCTCCAACTTTTTCTCCACTCCAAACTCCAGAATCAGGTCCAGTCTGTTCTCTCATCCAGTCTAGGATCTGGCCAGTTTAGGAACTGGGATCTGGGCCCATAACCAAAATGTCAGAGTAATTGCAGCGCAGCAGTAGTTGGATGGAGTCAGTGGAACGCAGAACGAAGTGACAACCAAGACGTTAGTAGAACTACAGTAGAGTCTCACTTATCCAACACTTGCTTATCCAACATTCTGGATTATCCAACGCATTTTTGTAGTCAATGTTTTCAATACATCATGGTATTTTGGTGCGAAATTCGTAAATACAGTAATTACTACATAGCATTACTGCGCATTGAACTACATTTTCTGTCAAATTTGTTGTATAACATGATGTTTTGGTGCTTAATTTGTAAAATCATAACCTCATTTGATGTTTAATAGGCTTTTCCTTAATGCCTCCTCATTATTCAACATATTCGCTTATTCAACGTTCTGCCGGCCTGTTTATGTTGGATAAGTGAGACTCTACTGTATATACAAAGTTTTACTGTAAGCAGTAATAATTAAGACAAACAAGCTTGCAGACAAAGGACGAACACAGGACTTGACTCTCACTCCAGGCAGACAGGACTCGACTCAACTCAGAACTGAACACAATCAGCAATGCACAAATACTTATGTCTGGACACTTCCCAGTTCCAAGGTCAACACAGCTTCTTAGTAATTAACTCTTTCCAGACTATAGTACACCCTGGATGATGCAATCAGTATGCAATACAGGCAAGACACAAATTTCATTTAAACACTACCAATACACAAATCCCACATTAACAGTTGAGCATGACTTCTTGTATCCAAAAGTTGGTATCAGAGCCTTAAAAACATATTGGGAAAACAGACCAATCGGAAATAAGTTTCCCTGAATGCACTGGCCCAAATTATCTGTGAGGTCCAACGGTTCACAGTCCTATATATAACCGGCCTTCTTTGGCTCTGCACCCAAACCACCGCAACACCGCAACGTCATAAGCCAAGACTCGGCAGAAATAAATACGTCCTCCAAATTATACCAATTATGTGGAAGTTATTTGATTCATTGAACTTCTCAGTCAGATGTGATTTATGAGACGGATACCTTCTCCTTAGCTGTAGCAGATGTGCTAACCGTTTATCTGAGGCTGCACTTTCCGTTCGAATTGAGCGGAGGAAGAGGGGAGCTTGCTTTTGTGGAATGCAAATGAAGCATTTGTATTTTCGATCCCCTCCAATGCAATGTTCTCGCCACCCCCTCCTCAATGCTCTCTCGGCCTCCTTGGATGTCACAGCGAGACTTTCCGCACAAAGGTGACATCGGTTTGAGCGAACCGAGAGTCGCAGAGGGCAAGGGCAGCCTTGGGCGAGGCAGCTGAGCGCTCGTTCTGGAGCAGGGAGATTTGGAGTGCCAGGACCTATTAGCAGCACTGTCTCCGCTAAGCCGCATCTGCGCTCTTGAATGGCAGCTGGTGCCAGGACTTGGCATCCCAAGGGCCTGCCTGCATCCTGTCTCAAGGTGCACCCGAGGAGCTCAACTTGCCTCCCCGGGTCTGGACGCTTCTTTCATTTTCCACGGTGCCTGGGATAGTGAATTGGTGTGTAGACTTAGATTTGGAGCTCTGAAAACCATTGTTGAGTCGGCGTTGTCTGTAGACACCTCCAAGGTCATGTCGATGCCATCACTGCATGGAGAAGTACCTATTGATCTACTCACACTTGCATGTTTTCGAACTGCTAGCTGGGGCTAACATCAGGAGCTCACCCCGCTCGCCGGATTCGAACCGCCAACTTTTCGGTCCGGAAGTTCAGCAGCTCAGCAGTTTAACCCACTGCACCCATACCTTTTGTAAGCTGCCTTTAATAATAATAATAATAATAATAATAATAATAATAATAATAATAATAACTTTATTTTTATACCCCGCCCCATCTCCCCGAAGGGACTCGAAGCGGCTTACATGGGGCCTTGCCTGATACAACAATCAAATATCAACAACAAAGCAATAACACAATTATCCCAATAAAAACATCAACATCAGTAAAAACAATCATTAAAATCAACATGAATCATACACTGTTAAAATCAGGAGACTAAATTCATAGTCCCCTCCGGTGAGAAAGTCAGGGTAGAAATGCTATAAATAAATATCCGAAGGACCATACCTGGTTCTTCTCCACTTTCAATGTAACCGTTTTATCCTGATAAATGTTTATGTGACCCCAGTTTTGCAAAATAGATATGGAAATTAAATATTTATTGATAACAAATCAGTATTGGCAATGCTCGCTAAACAGGCTGGTTTTCCCTTTTTATGAAGTACAGCTGAAGCATCTTCTGCAGAATCCACTGTAAATACAATATTATAGTACTAATAATACAATATAATAATATAAATTATAAATTATAAATGTAATACAGTTGAGTCTTACTTATCCAACACTCGCTTATCCAACGTTCTGGATTATCCAACGCATTTTTGTGGTCAATGTTTTCAATACATCGTGATATTTTGGTGCTAAATTCGTAAATACAGTAATTACTACATAGCATTATTGTGTATTGAACTATTTTTTTCTGTCAAATTTGTTGTATAACATGATGTTTTGGTGCTTAATTTGTAAAATCATAACCTAATTTGATGTTTAATTGGCTTTTCCTTAATCCCTTCTTATTATCCAACATATTTGCTTATCTAACATTCTGCTGGCCCGTTTATGTTAGATAAGTGAGACTCTACTGTATTACTAATAATATCACCATATAATGATATAGTACAATATAGTAATTTAATGCTCATATTGTGCTATGCTAATAATAAATTGTATGTTCATTTGATTTGTAAGCCACTCTGAGCCCCCTTCGGGGTGAGAAGAGCGGGATATAAATATAGTAAATAAATAAATAAATGATGCATAAGAGATTCATGTAATGCCTAAAACACCCACTAGGTGGCATCGAGAAACCTTTTACTGTGTTGTCAAGGTTATGTAAAATAGTTATGAAAAGTAACCATTTACTGATAACAAACCATGATTGGCAAGGCTCACTAAACAAGCTGGTTTCCCCTTTTTATGAAGTACAGATGAAGCGTCTTCTGCAGAGTCCACTGTAAATGATTCATAAGAGATTCATGTCATGCCTAAAACACCGAAAAGGTGGTGTCGAGAAACCTTTTACTGTGTTGTCAAAGGTTATGCAAAATAGGTATGAAAACTAACCATTTACTGATAACAAACCATTATTGGCAAGGCTCGCAAAACAGGCTGGTTTCCCCTTTTTATGAAGTACAACTGAAGCATCTTCTGCAGAGTTCATTGTAAATAGTGCACAAGAGATTCATGTAATACCTAAAACACTGAAAAGGTGTTGTTGAGAAACCTTTTACTGTGTTGTCAAGGTTATGTAAAATAGATATGAAAACTAAACATTTACTGATAACAAACCATGATTGGCAAGGCTCACTAAACAGGCTGGTTTCCCCTTTTTATGAAGTACAGCTGAAGCATCTTCTGCAGAGTCCACTGTAAATGATGCATAAGAGATTCATGTAATGCCTAAAACACACACTAGGTGGTGTGTGTGTCATGGCCGGAATCACTGGGTTGCTGTGAGTTTTCCGGGCTGTATGGCCATGTTCCAGAAGCATTCTCTCCTGTCGATCTGCCCACATCTATGGCAGGCATCCTCAGAGGTTGTGAGGAATATATGTCCATGTTCCAGAAGTATTCTCTCCTGACGTTTTGCCCACATCTATGGCAGGCATCCTCAGAGGTTGTGAGGAATATATGTCCATGTTCCAGAAGTATTCTCTCCTGACGTTTCGCCCACATCTATGGCAGGCATCCTCAGAGGTTGTGAGGAATATATGTCCATGTTCCAGAAGTATTCTCTCCTGACATTTCGCCCACATCTATGGCAGGCATCCTCAGAGGTTGTGAGGAATATATGTCCCTGTTCCAGAAGTATTCTCTCCTGACGTTTTGCCCACATCTATGGCAGGCATCCTCAGAGGTTGTGAGGTATATTTATATGGGAAGGTTGGCTGGAATCCTATGTCGCAGTTATGAATGCATCACAGAGTTAAGCGCCCATGAGTGTTGCGTATTCGTAGTCCTTACGTCAACCTGGAGACTATGGAAACAATTTATTTATTTTATTTATTTACAACTATTCACCCGAGGGGACTCAGGGCGGCTTGTGGACAATGTTAACAGAAAGGAGGAAACCATGAAAATGAGCACAATATTGAAAAACTCTCAAATCAGGACAGTAAATAAAGAACAACATTGAGAAAACAGAGATGAATCAATCAGGGGCAGCTAACACTCTTGGTGCGAGCAGCCTTTCTAACCAGCCGGCCGCCTCTCTCTTAAGATTGATCCTATTAATAGAGCCGCAGCAGACAAAATCCATGTGGCTGCGCAGTCACGCTGCATTGAAATAGCACTCACCCAGTTCTCGCTCTTTGGGTTTAGTATCCCGCACGTTACACAAGTGCGGAAAGCCGTGCCCCAGTTTCGGCTGTCCTTCCCCTTTCCTGCTGCCACGTCCAGCTCATCTATATATAGTAGTGTCTTGCTTATCCAACGTTCTGTATTATCCAACGCAGTCTGCCTCCCGCCTGGACAGCAGCAACACACAGCGGGCTAACACACCCAACAATCCCTCCTTATTATCCAACATTTTCACGTATCCAACGTTCTGCTGGCCCGTTTATGTTGGATAAGTGAGACTGTACTGTGAAGTCTGGCAGCTTCAAAGCCTGGCTGCTTCCCGCCTGGGGGAATCCTTTGTTGGGAGGTGTTAACTGGCCCCTGATTGTTCCGTGTCTGGAATCCCTCTGTTTTCTGAGTGTTGCTCTTTATTTACTTTCTTGATTTTAGAGTTTTTTTTTAATACTGGGAACCACATTTTGATCATTGTCATGTTGAGATATATATATATACACACACACACACACACACACACACACTAGCTGTGCCCGGCCACGTGTGGCGAAGTCTGGTGGTCTGGGAAATAAAGTATTGAGGTATTGGTGGTAGTTAAGGTAAAGGGTAAAGGTTTTCCCCTGACGGAGCTTAGCCTTCTAACTGGCAGCAATTGGATAAAAACAATTATTCCTCTCTCTCTAATTCGGACTTTATTTTTCTTTTCTTTTTGTTGTATGAACGTAGAGGCATGGATGAGGAGTTGTGCTGCCAAGTTTAGTGTTTCTGGGATGTGTAGTTTTGTGTGTTTTGTCCTAGGCCGAAATTTTATATATATATATATATATATATATATATATATATATATATATATATATGACATTCCTTGCAGAAATAAGATGCAATTGTAGGAATTAGGGATGTGCAGTTTTCTTGATGTCTTTGTTTTTCGGCGTCTTCCTGGGTTCATTTGGAGCTCTGTTTCAGAAAATTGCATTGAATAGACCCCCATCAGCTTCCGTTCCGTAGATATGGTTATTATAGTAGTTTACGGGTGAGCAGATCGACTAGTCTAAGGCATATGCTCTGTATCTCAAAAACTGCAGCCGATACAAGACAACAGGTGTCATTTTTGGAGTCAGTAGGTCAGATATACGCAGAAACAGGTCTAATTTTCAAGGCACCAAAATGTTTGTTGGCCAATGTAATAGAATAGAGGAATTCGGAAATCATGGGATGAAGGGTTAGCTTGAACAAATATTTTGAACCCAGAAGGTCCAGAGATTCAGTGGGAAAAAACCTCTGTGTCTCAGAATTTGGACAGCCAATGATATAGGCTGTAGTTTTGCCAGTTTGGGCAAGTCATCTCTGTTGTTGTTGAGGCTGAATTCCCAACTAATGACCTTAGAGAGACTAGGCAAATTATATAAAGGACCATCGTCCCATCTCAAGGTCTTAAATGGACGAGAACCAGCATCGAGCATATCTGTAAGTTCATTGAGTTATGTGGTGCTGCCTCCTTAGTAAATTGCAACACGTGTGTCTGGAGTGTGTGTCGTGCAAACTCCTACTACTTGCACAACTCCAACTCCATAGTCTTAGACTCAATACGGACATAACACATAGGTCCAAGATGTCAGTATGCCTGGAGTATGTGTCTCGCAAACTCCTACTACTTGCACAACTCTTAACTCCATAGTCTTGGATTCAATATGGACATAACGCATAGGTCCAAGATGTCTGTGTGCCTGGAGTATGTGTCTTGCAAACTCCTACTACTTGCACAACTCTAACTCCATAGTCTTAGACTCAATACGGACATAACGCATAGGTCCAAGATGTCAGTATGCCTGGAGTATGTGTCTCGCAAACTCCTACTACTTGCACAACTCTTAACTCCATAGTCTTGGATTCAATATGGACATAACACATAGGTCCAAGATGTCCGTGTGCCTGGAGTATGTGTTTCACAAACTCCTACTACTTGCACAACTCCAACTCCATAGTCTTAGACTCAATACGGACATAACACATAGGTCCAAGATGTCAGTATGCCTGGAGTATGTGTCTCGCAAACTCCTACTACTTGCACAACTCTTAACTCCATAGTCTTGGATTCAATATGGACATAACGCATAGGTCCAAGATGTCTGTGTGCCTGGAGTATGTGTCTCGCAAACTCCTACTACTTGCACAACTCTAACTCCATAGTCTTAGACTCAATACGGACATAACGCATAGGTGCATGATGTCAGTATGCCTGGAGTATGTGTCTCGCAAACTCCTACTACTTGCACAACTCTTAACTCCATAGTCTTGGATTCAATCTGGACATAATGCATAGGTCCATTTCTGTAGGATAATTTGAGCAATATACATTGGTAGTAGCTTCTCCTTGGCTTCTGAAGTCCTCTTTGAGGTTCCTTCTCCCCTCACCCCATGCCTCGAATACTACTATTTTTGTTGTTTGGTTTTATGTTTATGAATTCAAAACACAAAGCTAATACTCAGTGTGCTTTTTCTTTTGGACCGAATCGATTTTCAGAAAGAGCTGGGCATTATTTTGGCCGTCACGCAACGTCTGGTCTGATGTTGTTTTGTTTGTCTATCGTAATCCCACATTTGGCGAGATTTCCCTTTTGTACCAGTTACCTCCTTAAGCTTTGCGACGGTCAGAAATGGCGCCGAACGCTGCCTTTTCCCCTCCGCAGCGTCCCGTCTTGCCTCCCGAATGCGATGTGCACATGATGCTTATTCCAAAAGGCAGCACAAGAGGCTTTGGACATCTAAGATAGTAATTGGCTGACTGGCTTTATCCCCGGAGCTCTGAGTAAGCTTCAGAAGCAAGGCTGTTGCTCAAAGAAACTGAAGTCCTTGCAAATTCCTTAGAACGGGACCCTTGATCTGTAGAATTGGTGGTTACATGACCATCTCGTATTCCCTCCTCATATTATTCTCTCCATTAGTTGTAATGCCTCGCAATGCATAATTGAATTGATATACCTTTTGTAGGTATACATTAATTGTGTAGTTCGCACACTTGCATGGTGCCTTCTCCATGGTTCCGTCAGATAGGTGTTCCATCCATTCATTCAGAGATCTTTGAGATGTTCGTATTCTTGTCGACTTTTTACTTGGGGATATATATATATCTATATATATAAAAGAGTGATGGCATCACGGCGACCCACAAAACAACAAAACTACAGGCCCCCCAACCTCGAAATTTGACAACACAACCCATCATCCACGCCTCTAGGTTGATACAACAAAAAAGAAAGAAAAATAAAGTCCTAATTAGAGGGAAAGAAATAATTGCTTTTATCCAATTGCTGCCAGTTAGAAGGCCAAGCTCCTCCAACTTGGTCTCCTAGCAACCCAATAAAAAATAATAAAAAACACTAAAAATAATTAAAAACACTAAAAAATTAATACAATGAAATACTATAATAACAGAAAATAACTAAAAATAATACAGGAAAATAATAAAATATAATAAATAAAAAGATAACTTACAATACAAATAATTTAAAAATACAAATAACGTCAAATAAAAATTCCACAACAATTTTTAACCAATACCACCACTACTTTGCCACAGCAACACGTGACTGGGCACATCTAGTGTGTGTGTGTGTGTGTGTGTGTGTATATATATATATATATTTGTGTGTAATGTGCATAGTTAGGACCGAGTTCACAACAAAGCCACTGGGCCAAATCACACCAAATTTGGCCACAATAATCGGACCGAGTTAATAACAAAACCACTGGGCCAAATCACACCAAATTTGGCCACAATAATCGGACCGAGTACACAACAAAACCTCTGGGCCAAATCACACCGAATTTGGCCACAATAGTAGGACCGAGTTAACAACAAAACCACTGGGCCAAATCTCACCAAATTTGGCCACAATAATCGGACCGAGTTAACAACAAAACCACTGGGCCAAACATATTCCACATCACTGTTGGTCACAGCTGACCTCCAGTTAGAACACTCAAGGGCCATGAATACACAATCCAAACACTCCTGATCGATGGTTATCCATCCTCTGCGTAAAAACCTCTTACCAGGCATCTATTCAAGGCACAGCATCCCTATCAGAAATAAATGTCCCAGCCCTACGATGATCGTGGTAGGCTGGGAAGGAAGCCTATTTTCGGCTATATTAACTGCGGGATCGAAGAAAGCCAGTCAACACCCAGCGTGTTGCAGGCTGTTGCTGTTCTATCTGCTTCGCAGGTGAAATCGGAGGCCTTAAAATAAATTCAACAGATGGGAGATGCGAGCTATTTCCATGACTAAACATGACAAGTGAAGTCACCATTAATGAAAATAGGTTTTGTTTTATCTCGCCGAGTTCCTGTTCTCCGAGTTTGCCTCGACTCTGCCAGAAGGACCAGTGCAAGAATAATAATAATAATAATATACTTTATTTATATTCCGTTGAAGGACTCAGAGTACATACATGGCAAACATTCAATGCCGTTATACTATTGACAATGACAGACAGTACACGAACAGAGGCAAGGCTTCCTTCTTTTCATCTCCGGCAACAAACTGTGTTTGATTCGACCATGGGGAGGTGCTGTTGTTTTATTTTCTACGCCAAGAAGCCTGTCATCCATGGATGCCTTCCTGGTTGGATTTTATTTTTCAGGTACCACCAAAGCGGTACCTATTTACCTACTTACATTGTTGTTTTTGAACTATTTGGTAAGCAAAAGCTGGGCTGACAGCGGGAGCTCACCCCAACCCGGGCTTGAACTGTCAACCTTCCAGTCGGCAGGATCTTCTATAGCAGGCGGTTTGACCCAACGTGTTAGCAACAGCCCTGGTATAGAATATGCATAACCTTACGTCTTGCATAACCGTACGTCTTTTATAACCTTACGTCTTGCCCCCTCCGCACAATACTATAAAGTATTAGACCGGACTGTTGCACAGCTGCAAAAAATCACTACTGACCGAGATGAGTTCGAAGCCATCCTGGGTCGGAGTGAGCTCTCGACCATTAATAGTCTAGCTTGTTGTTGACCTATGCAGCCTGAAAGACAGTTGCATCTGTCTAGTAGGAAATTTAGGTATTGCTTTATGCGGGGAGGCTAATTTGTAACGAATTTACGACACCACGAATCCTTCAGAATGAGGAAGTACTCCCATCAAGGGCTCGGGTGTCACAGTGGATGATGAAGCGGTGGCCAAAATCGAGCATACCTTCATGAAGCCAGAAGCTGGAAAAATGTTAAATGGTCTCTGTGTCTGTCTATATATGTAATAGGTCTAACGGCGGAGGGAAATATTTCAACTGGGATAATTTATGGACACAGTTGCTTGCCCAGAGACCTGAGACGTAAAAGCTAGCTAAATAAAATTGCAAATAAATATATATATATATATATCAAAATCGTTGTTCCGTAGCTTAGTATGTCCTAGAGCTGCTTGTTTAGGTGGAGGTTGTTTTTTTCTCCCTCTAAATATATACACACAGTGTGCAGTAAACTCTCCCTGTGTTTTGCTCTTGGGTTTAAGCAAGCTGTGGTTGTCTTTTTTGCCCGTCTGCCCCAGACTAAATATTTGCTCTTGCAACGGCCCACAAACAGAGAGTTTATGCGATGATGGGACTGGCGGTCCGGTGCATCGGAGGACATCAGGTTGGGGAGCACTTTTTTCCGACGCGGGCCAGGAAGAACATAATTTGGAAATTGTTAGCCCCGTTTGGCTCCGAGGTAGTTGCGGATTCAGAAGCAAACAGATCTTTCCTTCGGCGAGAAAACAAACAAAAATTGGCCCGTGTCTCCAGGGTTCCAGAAATCCGGAAGCTGGTATCAGACTCGTCTCGGGCTTTGTGGGTTTTTTTTGCGCTCGCTGAGAAATCTCCTCTATTTTGTGGAGCAAACAGCAACCACGTCGTTGCCAGGACAGGAAGCTCCACCCAGATCTTGTCTCTCTTTCTCTGCAGAAAAAGCACAAGAAGATCTAAAAAGGAAGATGGGAGTATAATTGCTGTGGTTTAATGGCATTCTAAGCTGTTTGTGCATGTTTAGAGCTCTCACCTCCGAGTAATCTACTCAGAAGTCTGTTTTGAAAACGTTGGAACCTTTATTGTTGGGTCTTTTCAGTTCTGTAGTGCCATTTTCAATCTTCTCACCAGCGGCAGAAAATCTTGTTGATCGGAAGGTCAGCAGTTCAAGTTGTGGGTCGGGGTGAGCTCCTGCCATCAGCCCCAGCTTCTGCTTACCTAGCAGTTCGAAAACAGTGGTGTGAGTAGATAAATAGGAGGTAAAAGGTGCCCTGAAGACATGCAGGCAATTAGATCAGGAAGGCAACAAACTCCTTGGTGTGGAAAAATGAAACAACAGCACCTCCCCTAGTTGAGCACAGCCTCCAGACGCCAGAGATGGAAAGAAAGAGGGAAGCCTTGACTCTGTTTGTGTAATGTCTGTCTTTGTTGTTAACTGTATAACGGCATTAAATGTTTGCCTTATATGTATTCTATAATCCACTCTGAGTGGAATATAAATAAAGTATATTATTATTATTATTATTATTATTATTATTGTTATTGTTATTATTAAATGCCAGAGATGGAAAAAAAGAGGAAAGCCTTGCCTTTGTTTGTGTACTGTCTGTCTTTGTTGTTAACTGAATAACGGCATTAAATGTTTGCCTTATATGTATTCTATAATCCACTCTGAGTGGAATATAAATAAAGTATATTATTATTATTATTATTATTATTATTATTATTATTATTATTATTATTATTAGGTGCCAGAGATGAAAAGAGGGAAGCCTTGCCTCTGTTTGTGTAATGTCTGTCTTTGTTGTTAACTGTATAACGGCATTAAATGTTTGCCTTATATGTATTCTGTAATCCACTCTGAGTGGAATATAAATAAAGATGATGATGATGATGATGATGATGATGATGATGATGATGATGATTATTATTATTATTATTATTAGGTGCCAGAGATGAAAAAAAGAGGGAAGCCTTGCCTCTGTTTGTGTAATGTCTGTCTTTGTTGTTAACTGTATAATGGCATTAAATGTTTGCCTTATATGTATTCTAGAATCCACTCTGAGTGGAATATAAGTAAAGTATGTTGTTGTTGTTGTGGAATATAAGTAAAGTATGTTGTTGTTGTTGTTATATTAGGAAGTTCTTCCTAATGTTCAGGTGGAAGTTTGAAGCCATTCTTCCGCGTCCTAGTCTTCAGGGCAGTCTCTATGTCTTCCCTTCTTGATCCCCAGCCCTCGTCATGTCTCCTCTCCGCCTTCTCTTCTGCAGGCTAAACGTGCCCAGCTCTTTAAGCCGCTCCTCATAGGGATTGTTCTCCAAACCCTTGATCATTTTGTTGCCCTCCTCTGGAGGTTAAAGTGACCAGCGTACTTACTGAGGCTTCCTGTCTTGTCTTTCTACCAAGTTGTATATATGTGCTTGAAGGATACGGACAACAATGCCTGTTATCCCCAGAATGGGTCGGCCCAAATCCCTCTGGGCAGTCTCTTTTTCCTGTATGTTTGGCTCCGTTCTTTAACTGCACAGTTGCTACGGAAAAGTTGAGCCGGGGAGACATCGTGGGTCGGGATCCTGGCACCTGCTCCCAGTTGGTCAGATGATTGCAAAGCCGCAAGTGTGCGCCCGGGGTGTCCGTGTCTGTCTGTCTCTGTTGCTTTCACTCTGGGGAGTCCCTTCCGTCAGACGTCGACGGATTTGTAACGAATGCCTGGAAATTAATTATGTGATGTTTCCATGGGTTGCAAGGCGCTCGGGAGTCACAAGAGTCCGTGCCATCCTTGGAATGGAAGCAGCTGAGCGTCCACGTTCCCTCCCGTCGTATTCATTTACCTATTATTGCTCTTTTGCCATTATTATTATTATTATTATTATTATTATTGATGTTTGATTGAAAGCAAAGGGGAGAAACTTCAACAGACATCGTCCCCCCGTTTAGAACAATGAGACCACCATTGAGTTGTTTTGAGCAGGGAGGTTTTAATGGATTGCTGCATAGGTCACAAATGGAGTCTTGAGTCTGAACATGCTCAGTCCCATTTATTTTATTTATTTATAGTATTTATATTCCACCCTTCTTTCTCACCCCGAAGGGAACTCAGGGCGGATCACGATGCACATATACATGGCGAACATTCGATGCCATTAGACATACGACATACAGTAGAATCTCACTTATTCAACATTCGCTTATCCAACGTTCTGGATTATCCAACACATTTTTGTAGTCAGTGTTTTCAATACATCGTGATATTTTGGTGCTAAATTTGTAAATACAGTAGAGTCTCACTTATCCAACACTCACTTATCCAACGTTCTGGATTATCCAACGCATTTTTGTAGTCAATGTTTTCAATACATTGTAATATTTTGGTGCTAAAGTTGTAAATACAGTAATTACTACATAGCATTACTGCATATTGAACTTTTTCTGTCAAATTTGTTGTATAACATGATGTTTGGGTGCTTCATTTGTAAAATCATAACCTAATTTGATGTTTAATAAGCTTTTCCTTAATCCCTCCTTATTATCCAACATATTCGCTTATCCGACATTCTGCTGGCCCGTTTATGTTGGATAAGTGAGACTCTACTGTATATAGACAGACACAGAGGCAATTTAACATTTTCCAACTACCAGCTTCATGAGAGTATGCTCGATTTCACCGTCCACTTGTAACACCGAGTCCTTGATGGTAGTATTTCCTCATTCCTTTCCATGCACTGCTGGCAATTTTATGGTGTTGTACATTAGTTAAATTAGCCTCCCCGCATAAAGCGGTACCGAAATTTCCTACTGCTTAGGTCGAGCAAGATTGTCGGGAGCTTAACCCGACCCGTGCTTCGATCTCAGTAGTGATTTATTGTCCTGGCTACTAACCAGCTACACCACAGCCCATCCCTGAGGTTGAGGTGTCTCTGAGGATGCCTGCTAAAGATGTGGGTGAAACATCAGGAGAGAATGCTTCTGGAACATGGCCAAGTCTCACAATTTATCTAGGGTGAGAGAATCAGCCTTGCAGAAGCTTTAGGTGCTCTTACTGCCTATTACAGGGAAAACCAGCTAATTCCTAATCCATCTAAAACACAGACCAGCCTCTGCCAGAAGGGACAGAGTTTCATCTATGCTGACGATTGTGCCATCACTGCTCAAGCAGAGAGCTTTGAAATAGTTGAACAGAAGCTCTATGAAGCTTTAGGTGGTCTTACTGCCTATTACAGGGAAAACCAACTGATTCCTAATCCGCCTGAAACACAGACTTTGAGAACAGACAAGCTTGTGGATTTGAATGGCTTCTCTGTGTAGTCTGACATGATGGTTGTTAGTCTCTTGGTGGCCCATCATTCGAAGGCTCTTCACAAGTTGATAAAAAATAAGAGAGAATAATATTTTCAAGGATTTGGCACTTTGCTCATAGCTGTTTGTTTGCTCGCCTCATCCAATGTGTTGTTTCACCTTCCCCATTCCAAACACTCCATTGTTGTAAGTAAGTAAGTAAGTAAGTAAAAGTTTATTTGTATACCGCCCTCTCTCCCGAAAGGGACTCAGGGCGGTTTCCAATATAAAATCAGCATAAAACATTGTACAATAAAACACTGAAAACACTATAAAACGCTATAAGAATTAAAAACAAAAACAAAACATAACAATTGACTAAAACAATCACATAAGCAGAAGGAATATAATCACTCAAATAACATGAATCTGCAAAGAAAGAGGGAAAAAAAAGACCACTGGGATGGAGGAGAGGATGGCCTGGAGGGACCACTAGAACTAAAATACAATGTTATATTCTAAGATGATTTCGGGCAGAGGAATATAGTGCAATGTTTCAAGTCAAAGAGATGGCCTGTGCAACTGCTATAGCTATGTCTCTATTCTGCACAAAAGAGAAGGGAAGGAACGAGAGTTCGGAGACACCAAGCGTGGCAAGGTGTCTCTGGACGGAGCTGAAGCACCTGCTTCTCGGGCCTTCCCTTCCAGGTCTCCTCCCTGCCGAACTTGGCCGCTCCGGTGGAGAGAGGTGGGACCGGTTGCTGCTTGCCAAATATCATTCCGATGCCGTCACCTCCTTTTGCACAAACTGCTAAAGCAGAAGGAGCCTCTCTTTGCCTTCACCACCGCTGCCATTGCCCACCTCCTCGTCCGAGTATGATGGCCTGCCAAGTGTAGTGTCTCAGTGGTGGATACGTAGGTGACTGTGGAGTCCTATTCTTGACCCACATGTTCTTCTAAGTTTCCAAGTGGAAGGTGGTCCCGGGCAGGGTTGGCTTGACATGCCTTCCTCTTGACATGTTTCTCCCTTTCGCCCTTCATTCATGCCTCTTCAAATTCTACAGCAGTGCTGGTCACAGCTGACCTCCAGTTAGATGCTTCCAAATTCTTAAGGTTTTTAAGTTTAGCTTTAAGCTCATCATTTCCTGTCCACTAACTTTCCGTTTTCCATTCTTGGTATCCTTGCAGATGTCCCTCAAACTCTCTTTGCTTCATTCAGAAAAACGCTGCACTTGCAGAGCTCAGGCGGTGTTGTATTTCAGTGTTGTCTGTAGACCGTCCATGTTTCGCAGGCGTAGAGCAGGGTTGGGAGGACAATGGCTTTATAAACAAACACCTTGGTATCTCTACGGATGTCCCGGTCATCAAACACTCTCTGCTTCATTCAGAAAACTACTGCACTTGCAGAGCTCAGGCAGTGTTGTATTTCAGTGTCGTCTGTAGACCGTCCATGTTTCGCAGGTGTAGAAAGGCGTTGGGAGGACAATGGCTTTATAAACAAGCACCTTGGTATTTCTACGGATGTCCCAGTCATCAAACACTCTCTGCTTCATATGGAAAAATGCTGCACTTGCAGAGCTCAGGCTTGTATTTCAGTGTCAATGTTGACTTCTGTAGAGAGGTGGCTGCCAAGGGAGTGGAAATGGTCAACATTTTCAACCTCGGCACTGTAAGAGAGTTTCGTGAGAGTAGTCACTTTCGTAATGGTGTAGTAATGATGAGGCCACGGACCATATTTTAGGTTTTGGGAACCACTGGTGGTCCACGGACCACAGGTTGGGAACTACTGGACTAGTGAAGCAGCAGTCAGGAGGCTTGTTGTCGTGTCTTTCATGGATAGTCAACCTCGGCACTGTAAGAGAGTTTTGCGAGAGTAGTCACTCTCGTTGTAATGGTGAGGCCGTGGGCCATGTTTTAGGTCTTGGGGACCACTGGTGGTCCACGGACCACAGGTTGGGAACCACTGGACTCGTGAAGCAGCAGTCAGGAGGCTTGTTGTCGTGTCTTTCGTGGATAGTCAACCTTTCCCGTCCCGACATCCCAGTCGCCTTGGCACTGTAAGAGAGTTTCGCGAGACTAATCACTCTCGTTGTAACGGTGTAGTAATGGTGAGGCCGTGGGCCATGTTTTAGGTCTTGGGGGCCACTGGTGGTCCACAGACCACAGGTTGGGAGCCACTGGACTCGTGAAGCAGCAGTCAGGAGGCTTGTTGTCGTGTCTTTCGTGGATAGTCAACCTCGGCACTGTAAGAGAGTTTTGCGAGAGTAGTCACTCTCGTTGTAATGGTGAGGCCGTGGGCCATGTTTTAGGTCTTGGGGACCACTGGTGGTCCACGGACCACAGGTTGGGAACCACTGGACTCGTGAAGCAGCAGTCAGGAGGCTTGTTGTCGTGTCTTTCGTGGATAGTCAACCTTTCCCGTCCCGACATCCCAGTCGCCTTGGCACTGTAAGAGAGTTTCGCGAGACTAATCACTCTCGTTGCAACGGTGTAGTAATGATGAGGCCGTGGGCCATGTTTTAGGTCTTGGGGGCCACTGGTGGTCCACAGACCACAGGTTGGGAGCCACTGGACTCGTGAAGCAGCAGTCAGGAGGCTTGTTGTCGTGTCTTTCGTGGATAGTCAACCTTTCCCGTCCCGACATCCCAGTTGCCTTGGCACTGTAAGAGAGTTTCGCGAGACTAATCACTCTCGTTGTAACGGTGTAGTAATGGTGAGGCCGTGGGCCATGTTTTAGGTCTTGGGGACCACTGGTGGTCCACGGACCACAGGTTGGGAACCACTGGACTAGTGAAGCAGCAGTCAGGAGGCTTTTTGTCGTGTCTTTTGTGGATAGTCAACCTCGGCACTGTAAGAGAGTTTTGCGAGAGTAGTCACTCTCGTTGTAATGGTGTAGTAATGGTGAGGCGATGGGCCATGTTTTAGGCCTTGGGGGTCACTGGTGGTCCACGGACCACAGGTTGGGAACCACTGGAATAGTGAAGCAGCAGTCAGGAGGCTTGTTGTCGTGTCTTTTGTGGATAGTCAACCTTTCCCGTCCCGACATCCCAGTTGCTTCGGCACTGTAAGAGAGTTTCGCGAGAGTAGTTACTCTCGTTGTAATGATGAGGCCACGGACCATATTTTAGGTCTTGGGGACCACTGGTGGTCCACGGACCACAGGTTGGGAACCACTGGACTAGTGAAGCTTGTTGTCGTGTCTTTCGTGGATAGTCAACCTCGGCACTGTAAGAGAGTTTTGTGAGAGTAGTCACTCTCGTTGTAATGGTGTAGTAATGGTGAGGCTGTGGGCCATGTTTTAGGTCTTGGGGACCACTGGTGGTCCACAGACCACTGCTCTAGAGTTCAGCAGACATATCCCTAGGACAAGTTACTCTTTCTGGATGGCATTGTCAAGGATCCCTAGTATAGGCCACTGCAGGAGTTGTAGTTCAAAAGGTGATTTTTCCGAGCTCGTCATGTCTTGAAATAACTACAACACCTCTCTGCTCCGGAGGAGGGAAAGCGGAGCAAGAGAGAAGAAGGAACCTTTTTTGTGCTCCGGCGGGGATGAGGTCACGCAACCCACTCCCTTCTTTCTTCCCAGTGGTCTTGTTTGTGCTGGCTGGCTTTCGGACCTTGCTTTTTTCGAGTCCGATTCAACCAATAGGTACCCGTCTGTTTGAGAAGGGACGTCAGGGCTCTCAGATTTATCTCCTCGCGTCCCGGAGGGGAAGAGGTTCTAGGCGGCCAATGCTTGCGGGTGATTTATAGGCTGAGCCGAGCGACTTGTGGAAAAAGCAAAGCAGGACTTGGCAGGAGGCCACCAGAATCCGCTGCAGCTGCGGCGTAGTGAAGTCATCGGCATAACAACCACTGCAAACAGAATAACAAAGTCTGCCCTGTGCTCGGCTAAAATAATCTTTCCGAGCCAGAACCACAGTCTTA
This sequence comes from Anolis carolinensis, assembly GCF_035594765.1. Lineage (NCBI taxonomy): Eukaryota > Metazoa > Chordata > Lepidosauria > Squamata > Anolidae > Anolis > Anolis carolinensis. Next base: position 10,365,004 of record NW_026943826.1, read on the forward strand.
AAAACACACCTTTCTGTAATCCAGTTCGGACAACGTCGGAGACCGATCCGACCGAATGATTCGAGAGTGGTTTTACAAAATATTTGCACGTTTGAGAGTCGCATTTCTCCCCTTTGCAGATAGAGCGTGCGTATTATATATCGCTCGGAAGGTAATCAAATTACGATGACCGGGAAACCGTTCCTCGGTATTGAAACGTCTGTTGCCGGGGAAAGTCAAAGTGCATTTGGATTTTCCCAAATGTGAACGACGTAACCGTCTTCCAGAAAGAACGAGGGGAGAAAACGGGCTGGAAAGAAATGAGATGGATGGAAATCAATCTCTTAAAAAGCCGTTGTGGGATTTGGAACATTTTTCCCATCACTGGCTGCAAATGATCTATCAACTGTGATGATCGAAAACTCGTTCATATATATATATATAATTTATATACACACATACACACAGGATGAGCCCCTGGTGGTGCAGCAGATTAAACCACAGAGCAGCTGAACTTGCTGACCGAAAGGTCGGTGGTTCGAATCTGGGTAGTGGGGTGAGCTCCCACTGGTAGCCCCAGCTTGTGCCAATCTATCTGTTCGGAAATATGCAAATGCAAGTAGATCAATAGGTAAGGTTCTGGTGGGAAGGTGATAGCATTCCATGCAGTCTGGGTAGTGGGGTGAGCTCCCACTGGTAGCCCCAGCTTCTGTCAATCTATCTGTTCGGAAATATGCAAATGCTAGTAGATCAATAGGTACGGCTCTGGTGGGAAGGTGATAGCACTCCATGCAGTCATGCTTTAGCCACATGACCTTGGAGGTGTCTACGGACAACGCCGGCTCTTCGGCTTAGAAATGGAGATGAGCTCCAACCCCCAGAATGTGAGTAGATCAATAGGTACCACTCCGGACAACAGGACGGGAGGAACATCTACTCCCAGGAAAGGAAATCGACTCCCGAAAGAGTCATTATGAAGTGCTGCCCTGAAGATTGAGTTGCTGACCTCAAGGTTGGTGGTTCAAATCCATGAGATGGGGGTGAGTTCCTGTCTGTCAGCTCTAGCTTGCAGGGACGTGAGAGAAGCATCCCAGGAGGATGGTCACGCATCCGGATGACCCCCGGGCAATGTCTCTGCAGACAGCCAATTCTCTCACACCAGAAGCAACTTGCAGCTGACACATGTGTTGTGACGCAAGCTGTTCATTGTCTGCTTAAATTGTGGGCTTCCTACTAATCGATTTTTTAAAATATCATCTTCATCTTTGCTTGAAAATGTAATTAATGGACTCAAAACATATTTTAAAAAATCATCTTTTTCATTACAGGTCCCCTGTGATCCTCCCGCACCCAAGAAACCCAAAACAGATGACTCCTTGCAGTCTCCGATAGTCGGTGACAAAGAGAAACAGTCCAATTGGTTACGGTCCTTGTCCACTCCATCCAGCAAGGTGAGTTTACGTAAAAGATCTGCTCCTAGGTTCAGACCCCAATTGATATGTTGCAAGTTCTGAGTAAAAGATTCTCTGAAATACGCTCGCCTGTTTTGCTAATTTTTATTCCCATGTTACCGTTGTTGCTTCCGGTATCAAATTTACTATTAAAGACATAACTGTTTCATTAACATGTATGGACCGAAACAATTAACAATTAGACTATGCCCCTGTGAGGGAAAGGAAATAGAAACAATAGAACACATTTTATTACACAGTGCAATGTAGGCAACATTTATATCTAATTCTGTCCTACATGACCAGCTATAACAACAACAACAACAACAACAACAACAACAACAACTTTATTTTTGTATCCCGCCTCCATCTCCCCAAAGGGACTCGGGACAGCTCACATGGGGACAAGCCCAACAACACAAGTTAAAACACAAAACAATCAATTCAAAACATTATAACTACATAAAACAATAAAACACATCAACAGAATTAAAACCAGGACAATAATAATAACTAAACCATTCGTCGCTGGGGATTGTGAGATATTTTTTAGAGGACAAGTGATCCTCATCGTGGCAAAATTCCTCGCAGTGACAACTAATTTCAGATAGTATTATTATATTTAATATTATTATTATAGTATGTATAATTATCCTGGACAACATACTTCTCCTGAGATGGGAGAATTTGTTGATGACTGTTCGTTTATTATTATTATTATTATTATTATTATTATTATTATTATTATGGCTGGTCATGCGGGACACTTCTCCTGAAATGGGTGAATTTATTGACGACTGTTTGTCTATTATTATTGTTATTATGATGGCTGGTCATGTGGGACACTTCTGAGATGGGAGAATTTATTGACAACTGTTTGTCTATTATTATTATTATTATTATTATTATTATTATTATTATTATTATGGCTGGTCTTGTGGGACACTTCTCCTGAGATGGGATAATTTATTGACAACTGTTTGTCTATTATTATTATTATTATTATTATCATCATCATCATTATTATTATTATGGCTGGTCATGCGGGACACTTCTCCTGAGATGGGAGAATTTGTTGACGACTGTTTGATGATGATGATGATGATGATGATGATGATGATGATGATGATGATGATGATTATGGCTGGTCATGCGGGAAACTTCTCCTGAGATGGGAGAATTTATTGACGACTGTTTGTCTATTATTATTATTATTATTATTATGGCTGGTCATGCGGGACACTTCTGAGATGGGAGAATTTATTGACGACTGTTTGTCTATTATTATTATCATTATCATCATTATTATTATTATTATAGGTGGTCATGCGGGACACTTCTCCTGAGATTGGAGAATTTATCGACGACTATTTGTCTATTATTATTATTATTATTATTATTATGGCTGGTCATGCGGGACACTTCTCCTGAGATGGGAGAATTTATTGATGACTGTCTATTATTATTATTATTATTATTATTATTATTATTATTATTACTATTATTACTATTATGGCTGGTCTTGCGGGACATTTCTCCTGAGTTGGGAGAATTCATCGACGACTGTTTGTCTATTATTATTATTATTATTATTATTATTATTATTATTATTATTATTTGGCTCTTTCATGGGGACTCAGGCTCCCTCCTGTTCTCTAACCTATCTCTCTCGAACTGTTTAGTTCTCTGCTTCTTTGTACGAATTTCCCACTCACTCTCTTCTGCCTCTTTCTCTTCCTTCCTTTCTGCTAGAATGTGGGTTGCATAAACCCGCGGCAGCGTCTCTCTGCATTCCGACCCTGGTCCCCTGCGGTTTCGGCAAACGAGAAGGAACTTTCGAGTCACATCCCCGCATTGATCCGAGACAGGTGAGCCGGAGTCACAGAATCCCCATGACCGAGAAAAAAATTCATATCCGATATATCTGATATCCGATATTCGAGGGGAGTTGTCCTAGACATTTTGGAGTTGTAGGTACTGGGATGTATAGTTCGCCCGCAATCAATGAGCACCCTCAACTCTTCCCTTCTCTTTCTTGTTTCAGTTTCTATTCGTACAAGAGTTTTGAGAATGCCATTGCACCCAACGTGGCTCTTGCCCCTCATCCTCACCCAAAGATCATCAGCAACCCCCCATGTGCCACAATAGCGTCACGGAACAACGAGCCACTGAACAGCCCTCCGCAGCCAAGGAAAAGGAAACATGTCTCCGAAACCCCCACCGTTCCCGAACCCGCGCCCACCACGGTTGTCCCACCCCCCGCCGCCCCTGTCCCCGCCGCAGAAGAGGACAAGGAGTCGGAAGCAGAGATCGAAGTCGAAACGCGAGAAGAATGTAAGTGTGAGTTACCCACTTCATTTCTCCTTTCTCTCGTTCCTTTGTGGAGGTTGGCTGTGTTAGGATTTTCTGCTATACCCAAAATATAGCAGAGCGCACAAAATATGTAAAACACAGGATACATATAGTTGAGCATTCAGCTCACAGCAAGCAGAGCGTGAAGTGCCATGTGGCTGTAAAGAATCTAGAACTTAGGAGGCAAAGATACAAAAATGGGATACTTATAGTTGAGCATTCCGCTCACAGCAAGCAGAGTGTGAAGTGCCATGTGGCTGTAAAGAATTTAGAGCTTAGGAGGCAAAGATACAAAAACAGGATACTTATAGTTGAGAATTCAGCTCACAGCAAGCAGAGCGTGAAATGCCATGTGGCTGTAAAGAATTTAGAGCTTAGTAGGCAAAGATATTAAAACGGGATACTTATAGTTAAGCATTCAGCTCACAGCAAGCAGAGCGTGACGTCTCATGTGGCTGTAAAGAAGTTAGAGCTTAGGAGGCAAAGATACAAAAATGAGATACTTATAGTTGAGCATTCAGCTCACGGCAAGCAGAGCGTGAAGTGCCATGTGGCTGTAAAGAATTTAGAGCTTAGGAGGCAAAGATACTAAAACGGGATACTTATAGTTGAGCATTCAGCTCACAGCTAGCAGAGTGTGACATGTCATGTGGCTGTATAGAATTTAGAGCTTAGGAGGGAAAGATACAAAAACGGGATACTTATAGTTGAGTATCCAGCTCACAGCAAGCAGAGCATGAAGTGCCATGTGGCTGTAAAGAATTTAGAGCTTAGGAGGCAAAGATATAAAAATGGGATACTTATAGTTGAGCATTCAGCTCACAGCAAGCAGAGCATGACGTGTCATGTGGCAGAATTTAGAGCTTAGGAGGCAAACATGCAGAATTCTGACTTTAAAATCATAAAAGATCTATTTACAAAAACAATATCGACATTTCTTCATAACTCAGTCCTAGCTACTTCCAGGGTTTCAAAGAGAGGGAAAAATCTCCAAGAACGACATCTCTCCTGACACACAAGTAGAGAGAGATCTCAATACACACAGCACACACCAAGATGCAATAGTTGAAGTCAGAAATATAGGCTTGTTGTCACTCAATCTCTAGCTTTGTTCACATTTTGCTTTCGAACCGCTAGGTAGGCGGAAGCGGGGCTAAAGGCCAGGAGCTCACCCTGACCCGGGCTTCGAACTTGTCAACCTTTTGATTGACAGGATTTATCGCAGCTGGTGTTTTTACCTGCTGTGCTAAAGCCCGGCAATAAGTCGGAGATCATTATTTGCTGAGTGTTTTGTGCAAGATGATTTCGTTCTTTATTTTCAGCAGTTTCTGATGGCGGGGACTTCTGCCCTCTCTGTGTTTGTATTTTCCAGTCACCTCCTCCCTGTCTTCGCTCTCCTCCCCGTCCTTCACGTCGTCGAGCTCCGCCAAGGACATGAGTTCGCCCGGCATGCCCGCTCCGCCCGCCGTCTGCAGCACGTTCGACGCCACCGCCGGCCACGTTGAGCCCCAGAGCGGGGCCAGCGGGCTGGAAGCCGAGCTGGAGCACCTCCGGCAGGCCTTGGACAGCGGCCTGGACACCAAAGAAGCCAAAGAGAAGTTCCTCCACGAAGTGGTGAAGATGAGAGTCAAGCAGGAGGAGAAGCTCAACGCGGCCTTGCAGGCCAAGCGAAGCTTACACCAGGTGAGGACGGGACTCTTACATACATACATACAAGGGCAGCTTCTGATTAAGTCTTTATTCTAACCTTCTTCATTGTAAATGTGCTTACGTATCCTTCCAATAATTATAATAAATGTAATAATAATAGAAGAGTAAAGTAATAAATATAATAATAACAATAACAGAGTAAAATAATAAACATAACAATAACAGCTCTAAATTCTTTATAGCTACATGACACATCACAGTCTGCTTGCTGTGAGCTGAATGCTCAACTATAAGTATCTCGTTTTTGTATCTTTGCCTCCTGAGCTCTAAATAATAAATGTAACAACAGAGTAAAATAATGTAACAACAACAGAGTAAAATAATAAATGTAACAATAACAGCTCTAAATCCTTTACAGCCACATGACACATCACAGTCTGCTTGCTGTGAGCTGAATGCTCAACTATAAGTATCTCGTTTTTGTATCTTTCCCTCCTAAGCTCTAAATAATAAATGTAACAACAGAGTAAAATAATGTAACAACAACAGAGTAAAATAATAAACGTAACAATAACAGCTCTAAATCCTTTACAGCCACATGACACATCAAAGTCTGCTTGCTATGAGCTGAATGCTCAACTATAAGTATCTCATTTTTGTATCTTTGCCTCCTGAGCTCTAAATAATAAATGTAACAACAGAGTAAAATAATGTAACAACAACAGAGTAAAATAATAAACGTAACAATAACAGCTCTAAATCCTTTACAGCCACATGACACATCAAAGTCTGCTTGCTATGAGCTGAATGCTCAACTATAAGTATCTCATTTTTGTATCTTTGCCTCCTGAGCTCTAAATAATAAATGTAACAACAGAGTAAAATAATGTAACAACAACGGAGTAAAATAATAAATGGAACAATAACAGCTCAAAACTCTTTACAGCCACGTGACACATCACAGACTGCTTGCTGTGAGCTGAATGCTCAACTATAAGTATCCCGTTTTTGTATCTTTGCCTCCTAAGCTCTAAATAATAAATGTAACAACAGAGTAAAATAATGTAACAACAACAGAGTAAAATAATGTAACAACAACAGAGTAAAATAATAAATGTAACAGTAACAGCTCTAAATTCTTTACAGCCACATGACACATCACAGTCTGCTTGCTGTGATCTGAATGCTCAACTATAAGTATCCCGTTTTTGTATCTTTGCCTCCTAAGCTCTAAATAATAAATGTAACAGCAACAGAGTAAAATAATAAATGTAACAATAACAGAGTAAAATAATAAATGTAAAAACAAGAATAAAATAATAAATGTAACAATAACAGAGTAAAATAATAAATGTAACAACAATAGAGTAAAATAATAAACGTAACAACAGAGTAAAATAATGTAACAATAAGAGTAAAATAATAAATAATAACAGTAACAGAGTAAAATAATAAATGTAACAACAATAGAGTAAAATAATAAATGTAACAACAACAGAGTCAAATAATAAATGTAACAATAACAGAGTAAAAGAATAAATGTAATAACAATAATAAAGAGTAAAATACCGTATATATTTGAGTATAAGCCAGCCAGGACCCTCACTCGACAGGGCTGAAAAACCCAGCTTATACTCGAGTATAAGAAAATATAGATTTTTGATATTTCTCATTACATTTGCTCGACACACCTATGTGTCACAACACACCGTTAAGAAAGCTCCACCTTCGGATGTAATATAAGCATTCGAATATTTTAGATAAAACTATTGGCACAAGTAATGCAAACTTTTTAAAAACTTAACATCTTAGAAAAGCAAGTAACACAATGTTAGCCCTGTTTCTGGATATATTTGACCTGTTGATTCCAAAAAAATGGCTCCAGTTTCCCAGTTTTGAGATACAAAACATAGGCCACTGAAACTCATGGATTGGGAACGCGAGCGCATGTCTGCCCCTAGAGTCCACTGGTTTTGTTGTCGGTTGGGGGAGATGTGTGTGTAGCTTGGCCGAGAGACAGAACACAAGCTGGAATAATATGTTCTGGCTCGGAAACCGGAGCCCAGGCTTCCCATGACCCCTGGTGCAGCGTGTTACTTAACAAAGGAAGGCCTGCATCTAGAGATGGGAAAAGGGCGGAGGAGAAGGAAAAGATGTGCTGCTGCTCTCCATTTAACCCCTTTTAGATCTCAGCCAGTCCTTGTGATCCAGTTCAGTGTGGTTCAGTCTGCCTTATATGAGTCTACACTGACCATTATAATGCAGTTCAAGCTGGATTATTTTCTGTGTGGTAGGGAAAACTACCCCAAAACAGCAGAGCATCCAAAATATGAAAGAACGGGATACTTAGAGTTGAGCATTCAGCTCACAGCAAGCAGCACGAAGTGTCATGTGGCTGTGAAGAATTTAGAGCTTAGGAGGCAGATACAAAAACAGGATACTTATAGTTGAGCATTCAACTCACAGCTAGCAGAGCGTGAAGTGCCATGTGGCTGTAAAGAATTTAGAGTGTAGGAGGCAAAGATACAATAACGGATACTTATAGTTGAGCATTGAGCTCACAGCAAACAGAGCATGAAGTGCCATGTGGCTGTGAAGAATTTGGAGCTTAGGAGGCAAAGATACTAAAACTGGATACTTATAGTTGAGCATTCAGCTCACAGCAAACAGAGTGTGAAGTGCCATGTGGCTGTAAAGAATTTAGAGCTTAGGAGGCAAAGATCCAGAGTTCTGTCTTTATAATCATGAAATGTTTATTTACAAAAATAATAACTGCATTTCTTAATAGTAAACAACTCAAACTAACCCCATCTACTCCTCATTGAGGACTGGAGACTTGGGCAGTGTGGGGTTGAACTCCAACACTTATCTTTTAGAAATCTCAGCTCAGATGGTCATTCATTACTTTATAGAAGTATCCTGTTCCTTGCCTTACTTCTGGAGGCCTTGTCTTGCTTTGCTCCAGGAGCTGGAGTTCCTCCGCGTGGCCAAGAAGGAGAAGCTGCGGGAAGCGACCGAGGCCAAGCGTAACCTGAGGAAGGAGATTGAGCGTCTCCGAGCCGAGAACGAAAAGAAAATGAAGGAGGCCAACGAGTCGCGGATACGACTAAAGCGGGAGCTGGAGCAAGCCAAACAGGTCCGGGTGTGCGACAAGGGCTGCGAAGCGGGACGGCTGCGAGCCAAATACTCTGCTCAGGTGAGCACAAAGCACAACGAGGTCTTCAGAAGTGTTTTGACCCTAGAGTTTAAATCAGTGGAATTTACAAGGAAGTTGGCTTCTCATTTGTTAATTGATTCACTGACTCGGTTCTAGTTGAGAGTAGTCTTGTGCATTTGTATAGAATCACGATCCATTCCTGTTGGTTTCATTCTCATTCGTAAACTGATTCATTGACTCTGTTCTAGTTGAGAGTAGTCTTGTGCATTTGTATAGAATCACGATCCATTCCTGTTGGTTTCATTCTCATTCGTAAACTGATTCATTGACTCGGTTCTAGTTGAGAGTAGTCTTGTGCATTTGTATAGAATCACGATCCATTCCTGTTTGTTTAATTCTCATTCGTAAACTGATTCATTGACTCGGTTCTAGTTGAGCGTAGTCTTGTGCATTTGTATAGAATCACGATCCATTCCTGTTGGTTTCATTTTCATTTGTAAACTGATTCATTGACTCGGTTCTAGTTGAGAGTAGTCTTGTGCATTTGTATAGAATCACTATCCATTCCTGTTGGTTTCATTTTCATTCGTAAACTGATTCATTGACTCGGTTCTAGTTGAGAGTAGTCTTGTGCATTTGTGTAGAATCACGATCCATTCCTGTTGGTTTCATTCTCATTCATAAATTGGTTCATTGACTCGGTTCTAGTTGAGAGTAGTCTTGTGCATTTGTATAGAATCATGATCCATTCCTGTTTGTTTCATTCGTAAGGCCCCGATTTTGTTTTCAAACGCCTCTCTCGAAAATGGGAGCCTTTCTGAATGAGCTTTTTCGTCAAAGCTCTGAAAAAACAAATATTTTCACCCCACTGGTGGCAAAGTGCCAGCGCCTTCCAGGGCCTGGAGCTGAGCGCCGAGCACCAAGCGCCAAGTGAGAGGCGCCGAGCGCCAAAAATCAGCTGACCAAATAGTGATCGTTCCCACTTTCCTTTAGTTTCACTGATGGTACAAAAACACGATTAAACCAATGAGATAGTAACCGGGCCCATGACTAGTTCCCCACTGTCATGTTTTTCCTCATGAAGAACATTTGCCGTCCTTCCCACACTTCAGTGTTTCTTGGCCACGTTTGTTACTGTTTTTATTTGTGAAATATCGAAGTGTTGCGTGGAAGCGGTTCCTTAGGCTGGCTCTTTCCCAGCTATACTTAGAGATTGACTCTTGAGACTTTCCTTCGCGAACGCTGCTCTTCTTCGTCTCGTTGACAGGAAGGGGAGCGGCCCAACAATCCCCTTTTGGGAAGCCTGCCAAACGGAGGAGAGCAGAAGCAGGAAATGATGCCGATTTCCTCCCCTTTAGTATCACGAGCATCTGGCCGATAAGACGTTCCCAGACTAAACAGAATCAGATTCGGAGTTTCGTGGATTTCCACTCCCGCCGAAGGGTTTGTGGTTGAGGCTGGGAACGCGCCACAATCTTGACATTCTTTGACTTCCGACCAGCGGGGTTTGCAGGCTCACCGTCGCAGCCTCCTTGGTTTGCCACAGGGATTTCACATCTGGATTTTTTTGTTTCTTTCTTTATCCTGTTGTCAGTATGTACGTTGCAGAACTCTTGTTTCCTTGTATCGTGTGAGGAGACGTTCTGCTTTAGGTTCCAGCTGGTGTGTTAACACAGGAAATGTGTGTTTAGAAGTGAGATATCCATCACCTTGCTTTCTAATTTAGTAAAACCCAGAGCTCATCTGCATGCCTTGAGGCATAGCACCAAGAAAGTATGAGTCTGGAATAAGGTCAGAAGAAATGCATGCCCAGGTACGTCTGAAACCATTGTTCCCATTCATCAGGATTTCGGTTCTGAAGTGATAGTTAGTTATTGGATTTATACCCCGCCTTTCTCTAAGATCCACCTTATTGTGACTCTTGTTGTTGGGCATCTTTTCTCAGTTGAAAACCTACAAGGCTTTCCTATCGCCACGATTAGGGTTCTTGATGTTATTGTGACTCGTTGTTGGGCATCTTTTCTTGACTAAAGACCTACAAGGCTTTCCTGTCACTGCGATTAGGGTTCCTGATGTTATTGTGTCTCTTGTGCGTCATCTTTTCTAGATTGAAGACCTACAAGGCTTTCCTATCACCACAAATAGGGTTCCTGATGTTATTGTGTCTCTTGTGGGTCATCTTTTCTAGATTGAAGACCTACAAGGCTTTCCTATCACCATGATTAGGGTTCCTGATGTTATTGTCACTCTTGTTGATCATCTTTTCTAGATTGAAGACTTACAAGGCTTTCCTATCACCACAAATAGGGTTCCTGATGTTATTGTGACTCTTGTTGGTCATCTTTTCTAGATTAAAGACCTACAAGGCTTTCCTATCACCATGATTAGGGTTCCTGATGTTATTGTCATTCTTGTTGATCATCTTTTCTAGATTAAAGACCTACAAGGCTTTCCTATCACCATGATTAGGGTTCCTGATGTTATTGTGACTCTTGTTGGTCATCTTTTCTAGATTAAAGACCTACAAGGCTTTCCTATCACCACAAATAGGGTTCCTGATGTTATTGTGACTCTTGTTGGTCATCTTTTCTAGATTAAAGACCTACAAGGCTTTCCTATCACCATGATTAGGGTTCCTGATGTTATTGTGACTCTTGTTGGTCATCTTTTCTAGATTAAAGACCTACAAGGCTTTCCTATCACCACAAATAGGGTTCCTGATGTTATTGTCACTCTTGTTGGTCATCTTTTCTAGATTAAAGACCTACAAGGCTTTCCTATCACCATGATTAGGGTTCCTGATGTTATTGTGACTCTTGTTGGTCACCTTTTCTAGATAGAAGACCTACAAGGCTTTCCTATCACCACAAATAGGGTTCCTGATGTTATTGTCACTCTTGTGGGTCATCTTTTCTAGATTGAAGACCTACAAGTTTTTCCTATCACCACGATTAGGGTTCCTGATGTTATTGTGTCTCTTGTTGGGCATCCTTTCTAGATTGAAGACCTACAAGACTTTCCTATTACCACAAATAGGGTTCTTGTGGGTCATCTTTTCTAGATTGAAGACCTACAAGGCTTTCCTATTACCAAAAATAGGGTTCTTGTGGGTCATCTTTTCTAGATTGAAGACTCACAAGGCTTTCTTATCACCACGATTAGGGTTTCTGATGTTATTGTGACTCTTGTTGGTCATCTCTTCTAGATTGAAGACCTACAAGGCTTTCCTGTCACCACAAATAGGGTTCTTGTGGGTCATCTTTTCTAGATTGAAGACTCACAAGGCTTTCCTATTGCCATGATTAGGGTTTCTGATGTTATTGTGACTTGTTGTTGGGCATCCTTTCTAGATTGAAGACCTACAAGGCTTTCCTATCACCACAAATAGGGTTCCTGATGTTATTGTAACTCTTGTTGGTCATATTTTCTAGACTGGAGACCTACAAGGCTTTCCTATCACCACAAATAGGGTTCCTGATGTTATTGTGACTCTTGTTGGTCATCTCTTCTAGATTGAAGACTTGCAAGTCAAACTCCAGCATGCGGAGGCAGACCGGGAACAGCTGCGGGCCGATCTGTTGCGCGAGAGGGAAGCCCGGGAACACTTGGAAAAAGTTGTGAAGGAACTTCAGGAGCAACTGTGGCCTAAACAGACCGACGAACAGGCGACAAAAGACATGGAAAACTAAGCCAGTGCTGAAGAGCACCGTGATATCGGCCTAATCTGGAGGCCACCGATTGACAAAATATGCACAGTTAGGGAGAGTGTGTGGGAGAGTCGCCGGGGTGATGCCGACAAACACGGACGCGGTTATGAATCGGAGAGCAAACGTTACCCTTTACAACAGAAGCACTGAATCCCACCTCTTTTTTCAGTCCGTATAGCACAACATCTTCCTGTGCCTGTAACATGAAGAGTGTTTCTAAACCTAAAGTACTTTTTTTTCGAGTCTGCAGCAAAAAAACAAACAAAAAAACATCAAAGCAAATTCTGTCTAGCAGCTAAACAAAATCAAAGGCAGCGAACCGGGGCTCGCTTTCCGAGAAAACCTTTTGGAACGGAAACAAATGCAAAAACAAAATACCATTTTTGTTACAAAGCTGTTGAACGACACACACAACTGAGTCATTCAAGTGTGGTATTATAGCCATCGACCAGTTTTTTTTTTAAGTGTGTGTGTGTATATATATATATATAAATATATATATATATATAAATAGATATAAATATATGGGGAGGGGGAAATACCGAATTTGTAAAGACAAGTTGTTACAGATGTTGGGTTCGTACTTCAAAGCTTGTCATAAAAAAAAGCCTAATTAATAGTAAGCCATGACCATTTTGAACCAGACGATTTGTATGAATCCTCAGATAATTTTTTACAAACTCTATAACAATTTTTTTTGGTGTGTTTTACCCATGGTTAGAAACGGGAAAAGACGGGATCTTGGTGTGTTTTGGTGGGATATCGGGGTGGGACTTTGTTTTAAAAGAACCAAGCCTTATCGAATTCAGTGTTTAGTAACCACGACGCAACTTTGGGAGAGGAAGAGGGAGGCGGGCAGAGAGGGAGGATGTGTTTTGAGGACTCGAGTCAACTTTAGAAGCACTTCGGTTCGAGGAATTCAACAGAAACGAAATCGAAAACGTGGCTGGACCATGACGTTCCCTGCGAGAGAGATCCGAAACGGCCTGGCAACCTTTGGAAAACCCTCTTTCCGTGTTCTCCGAGAACTTGTTTGCATTCTAACATCACCTCAGAAATTTCAGTATTTTATTGACTTCCCCCATTATCACGCGCGTGCGGATTTCCATATCCTCCGAAAGAGCGTATTACAGAAACAAAAAAAGACTGCTGCTGCTGTGAATAAGCCTACGTTTCTTATTCTCATTTGGTCATTGTGGGGTATGTACGTGTGCGTCTCTCTCTCTTTTTTTTCTCTCCAATGTGACAAATACTTTAATGTTGGGATTTACGCCGCCGATGTGTCTCCAACGACAGATTGTATAAATATGCAGTAAGTAACAAAAAACTCAGGGCAAAATCCTCACCCCGGTGGAAGTTTCGCTTCCTCGTGATTACTGGACCCCAACGCCTTTGGGAATGTGTTGTCGAAAGCTTTCATGGCCGGGATCACGGGGTTGTGGTGCATTTTCCGGGCAGTATAGCCATGTTCCAGAAGCATTCTCTCCTGACGTTTATATATATATATATAATATATATATAGACTAGCTTTGCCCGGCCATGCATTGCTGTGGTTTATGGGAATCCTTTGTTGGCCAGGTGGAATAGCAGTGAATAGCCTTGCAGCCTCAAAGCCTGGCCGTTTTCTGGAGTAGCTGGAGCTTTTTGTTGTATGAACGCAGAGGCATGGATGAGGGGTTGTGCCGCCAAGTTTAGTGTTTCTGGGATGTGTAGTTTTGTTGTTTTGTCCTAGGCCGAAACGTCACGACCCTTTTATATATATAGATGGGAAGGTTGGCTGGAATCCTGTGTCGCAGTTATGAATGCATCACAGAGTTAAGCGCCCGTGAGTGCTGTGTATTCGTAGTCCCTGCGTCAACCTGGAGACTATGGAAACAAGCATGTGGATAATGCTTCTGGTCTGTCTGGCCATGTTCCAGAAGCATTCTCTCCTGATGTTTCGCCCACATATATGGCAGGCATCCTCAGAGGTTGTGAGGTATATATATATATATATATATATATATATATATATATATATATATATATGGGAAGATTGGCTGGAATCCTATGTCGCAGATATGAATGCATCACAGAGTTAAGCGCCCGTGAGTGTTGTGTATTCGTAGTCTCTACGTCAACCTGGAGACTATGGAAACAAGCATGTGGATAATGCTTCTGGTCTGTCTGGCCATGTTCCAGAAGCATTCTCTCCAGTCGTTCGCCCACATCTATGGCAGGCATCCTCAGAGGTTGTGAGATATATATATATATATATATATGGGAAGGTTGGCTGGAATCCTATGTCGCAGTTATGAATGCATCACAGAGTTAAGCGCCCGTGAGTGTTTCGTATTCGTAGTCCCTATGTCAACCTGGAGACTATGGAAACTTCCCAATCCTCATTTACCCAGCAACACTTCCCTTGTGGGAAGCCAGTCCCATAGCTTTTTTTTTTGCCAGTGATAAGTGGTGCAAGTGACCCTATTCCTGCCTAAGGCAATGGGGATCACTCAGTGGCATCCAGAAGATTCCCGAGCAACAAGGAAACAGATTCCCATTGTGTTGTTGGAGGATTGAATGGCTGGAATAGCCGTGAGTTTTCCGGGCTGTATGACCATGTTCCGGAAGCATTCAGGCGAAACATCAGGCCATACAGTCCAGAAAATTCACAGCAACCTAGTGACTCTCATTGCTCTTTCTGGTAAATGGGAATCGGCGGGTGGGTTGCGCGGGAATTCATGGAACCGTAACTGTAGCGCTATGCACAAAGATCAAACGGGATTCTGTTGGGTATTTCTCTATTTCTCTAATAACTAAGCAAAGTGCAGCTTACACGTCCTAAAATTGCATTACAGATTTTTAAAAAGCTGGGTTGTTTTGAATTTTCCTGGCCACTTTCCAGAAGCAGACTCTCCTGACGTTTCGCCCACATCTATGGCAGGCATCCTCAGAGGTTGTGCGGTATATGTATATGGGAAGTTTGGCTGGAATCCTGTGTCGCAGTTATGAATGCATCACAGAGTTAAGCGCCCGTGAGTGTTGTGTATTCGTCAACCTGGAAACTCCTCAATCATTTACCCAGCAACAGTTGTGAGGTCTGTTGGAAACTAAACAAGGGAGGTTTATATATCCGTGGAAGGTCCAGGGTGGGAGAAAAACGTTGTTATTATCCAGTCCGATGAAGAGGAGGGGTGACAGAATCAGGTTGCGGAAAACGGGAAGGATGGGATAACGATACTAACGAAACTTGCATGATACGAAGTTTTCTCGAGTTTTGAGGTTTTGCCCTTGTTTTATTTGCAGTGAGTTGGATGCAGCTCTCCCTTCCTAAAGTGCAATGCAAAATATATATATATATATTGTGTTTATGCAGTTATTTTTTTAACGTGAGGGGTTTTTTTTAAATTGCTTCTTGTATTGTTTTTTTTTCTGCATTTATTAAAAAAGAACCATATGCATGGAATTGAAATCTTTGCCATACATATATTAATTAATGGGCATTATTACCGTCATATGTAAAGGTGCATTAAGATTTGTTTCGTTGTTTTGTTTGTTCATTCTTGGCCATACGAATTTCCAAGATTTTTTTTTTAACGCTTAAATTTGCAGTTCTTCCTTGGTGATTTTAGTCCTTAGTCCGGAGCTCTTTGTAGTGAGTCGAACCCGCCAACAAGAAGTCGCAAAGTGTTATGGCAAAGTGGTGGTGCGTGTTGTCGAAGGCTTTCATGGCCGGAAGCTGTGAGTTTTCCGGGCTGTATGGCCATGTTTCAGAAACATCAGGAACATGGCCATACAACCCCGAAAACTCACAGGAGATGGGTCACGGCAATGAGACTTCCTCTAGGCCAGAGGTTTCCAAACATTTCATGATTGTGTCATTTCGCGACACAGTGATTCAGTTTTATTAGGAAATTTGAGGTTATGAGTGTTGGGATTTTCTTGTGTTAGGGAAAATCCCCAAAAACATACCAGAAGTAATGCAAACTTTTGAAAAACCCCAACATCTTAGAAAAG
Organism: Anolis carolinensis; assembly: GCF_035594765.1. Taxonomy (NCBI): domain Eukaryota; kingdom Metazoa; phylum Chordata; class Lepidosauria; order Squamata; family Anolidae; genus Anolis; species Anolis carolinensis. Next base: position 10,381,296 of record NW_026943826.1, read on the forward strand.
CAGAGAAAACACACATTTTTGTGCCTCAAATGTTAGCCCTGTTTCTGGGTATATTTGACCTGCTGATTGAAAAAATGGCATCAGTTTCCCATATCTATCAGCTCTAGAATATTTATTTATTTTATTTTTCAAACTTATATGCCACCACTCCCCTAGGGCTCGGAGTGGCTTACAAGAACCGGCTAAAATCAACAATTTAAAAAACATCTTAAAAACATCTTTAAAAAATATGTGACATATACCACTTTATCTGCTCACCCATCGAAAATCATAATGACCATATCTAAGAAACTAGAGCGGATGCGATCTATCCAAAAAATTTTATCGTATCAGAAGCAAATTGAGAATATACAGCAAGTCACTTCCGGTGTGAGAGAATCGGTCATCTACAGAGATGTTGCCCAGGGGATGCCCAGATGTGTTAGCATCCTGTTGGGAGGTGTCTCTCAAGTTCTCGCAAGCTAGAGCTGACAGATGGGAGCTCACTCCGAGAACATAGTGTAAGTCGCTTCTGGTGTGAGAGAATTGGCCGTCTACAGAGACGTTACCCAGGGGATGCCTGGATGTGTTACCATACTGCTGGGAGGCTTCTCTTATGTCACCACAAGCTAGAGCTGACAGATGGGAGCTCACCCCAAGAACATATTGGTGTGAGAGAATTGGCTGTCTACAGAGACGTTGCCCAGGGGATGCCTAGATGTGTTACCATACTGCTGGGAGGCTTCTCTTCTGTCCCCACAAGCTAGAGCTGACAGATGGGAGCTCACCCCAAGAACATACTGGTGTGAGAGAATTGGCCCTCTACAGAGACGTTGCCCAGGGGACGCCCGGATGTGTTACCATCCTGCTGGGAGGCTTCTCTTGTGTCCCCACAAGCTAGAGCTGACAGATGGGAGCTCACCCCAAGAACATACTGGTGTGAGAGGATCAGCCATCTACAGAGACGTTGCCCAGGGGACACCCGGATGTGTTACCATGCTGCTGGGAGGTTTCTCTTATGTCCCCCACAAGCTAGAGCTGACAGATGGGAGCTCACCCCAAGAACATACTGGTGTGAGAGAATCGGCCGTCTACAGAGACGTTGCCCAGGGGATGCCTGGATGAGTTACCATCCTGCTGGGAGGCTTCTCTTATGTCCCCACAAGCTAGAGCTGACAGATGGGAGCTCACCCCGAGAACATACTGGTGTGAGAGAATCGGCTGTCTACAGAGATGTTGCCAAGGGGCGCCTGGATGTGTTACCATCCTATGGGATGCTTCTCTTATGTCCCCATGAGTCTAGAGCTGACAGATGGGAGCTCACCCCAAGAATGTACTGGTGTGAGAGAATTGGCCATCTACAGAGACCTTGCCCAGGGGACACCCGGATGTGTCACCATCCTGCTGGGAAGCTTCTCTTATGTTCCCGCAAGCTAGAGCTGACAGATGGGAGCTCACCCCAAGAACATACTGGTGTGAGAGAATTGGCCGTCTACAGAGACGTTGCCCAGGGGACGCCTGGATGTGTTACCACATGGGAGCTCACTCAGTCTCGCGGCTTCGAATTGCCGACCTTCGGATCTATCCAGTGCAGTTTTCTGAATCGGTGCCTCAAATAAACCCAGGAACAGGCCTGAGACGCAGAAAATGTTGTTGTTGTTGGGCTGTGTGATTGTCGTCTCTCTTGTTGTTCTTTTTTTTTTTTATGGTAACCTCTCGATTTTTCCACCCAACGGCCAGCCAGAACCCTCTTGGAGAGCTTTCCAAAGCAAATCATTAAGTAGGAACAGAAAACGTCAGGAAGGGAACAAAACACGTTTGACAGTTCTTGCGGATTCGCCACGCTTTTCCTTTTCGGCAGATGGACACAATCAAGCGATTTTTGTCGCTGCAAACCACGAGGCTCGTTGCTGGCCCCCTTCCCAGCCCCGCTGCGTATAAATAGCTCATCCGAACACGGCAAAATGGTTGCTTGTGCTCCAGATGGGTGGCAACGTTCTCCGCGAACGTTCGCCTTCGGATGAAAACACTATCGCGGTAATTTTCCTCCGGGATCAAGTTCCTCGGGGTCAAGCGTGAACGGGATCTTTCTCCCAATACATCCAAAGTCTGTGGCAACAACCAGCCTATAAAGGGAAATTGTATTATCCTCGCCTATAACGTCCTTGCTTTTGCCATTTTCGCTCGCAATTCTTCCCGTCGCTCAGTTCCATTTTTCTTTCAAAGGGGAGAAGAGGTATTTTACTACATAAGCTGTTGACTCTCCCTATACCACATACATACATGTATGCCTATATATGTATGTATGTATTTTCTCTAGATAATTCTATATTCAATTTAATTCACTTTTTTTTTTAAAAAAAGAAATATTCAAGTAAGACTTTTAACAAGGGGGGAAAGAATATCGACAGCAATAAGATATTCGTATATACGGAGCAGCTAATAATTATACATAATAATAATAATGATGATAACCTGCTTTTTTTTCAGACAAAACTAACCAATGTAAAAAAAATTATTTTGTAAATACTTTCTTCATTTTACAGTTGTATAATAAGTGTATATGGTGTTTACTTTTTTCGAAACCTTTTTCTTACTTAGTTGTCTTGTTTTATTAGTTGTGTTTTTTTTTGAAATGGAAAAAGGTTGCAATCTGTTCAACAGTCGAGAAAAAAACAATTGAGAAAAAAAACTGTCGAGAAAAAAAACAATTGAGAAAAAAAGTCGAGATTTTTTTTTTTTACTTTTTTTCCATCCAAATTCCAACGTCGTTTTAAGACTTTCTTCTCGTCGTTTTTCATCCGATTTGATTTTTTTTTTCCGGTCCTTCGTTGTAAGATATTTTATGATTCAAACGAAACGGACGCTTCCCCTCCCGCCCCCAAGCAATCTGTGCGTTTAGAAAAAAAGGACTTTTTTGAAGAAAAGAGGAAAAAAAATAACTCTCAGAAAATTACGTTTATAATCGAGGGAGTAAATGCTGCAAAATTTACAAACGTGTAAAAAAAACCCCAATTTCAGCACATCTTTTTTTTTTTTTTTTGGTTACTTCTCCCCCAGCTGCTGCTAACAATTTTATGACTTGCTCTCCTGTTTTAGAACTATTTTTATGTAGTTGAATATGCTTTCTTTGTTTATAAATGCCTGATTTACAAAAAAAATAAGAAAAAAGGAAAAAAAATAGCGTGGGGTATTTATCTATTTCGCTGTGTATCTTGATAGTCCTTTCCAAGCTCCTTTCCCCCCCCCCCCCCCAATTCCCTTTCCAACTCGGAAACAGATAATATTATAAAATAAAGGACTTTATCAGATTATGTATGAAAATAGCTATGCTTATATATACCACAGTGACTGAATGTACAGTGTATAGACGCAATATCTAAAAATAAAATTTGTTTGTCCAGGAAAAAAACAAGTTCACAGACATTATAGGTATGGTTTTTCCCCACTCCTGAAATGTAGACTTGTGCATTTGTATAGAATCGCTATCCGTTTCTGTTCGTTTTATTCGTATGCTCCCCGTTTTCGTTTTGAGCGCCTTTTCGAATGGGCGTTTTCGTTCCGCACCAAAAATACAAAAATTATGGGGAAGTTGGACATAGAGGCACATTGGGAAGGAGACTCTATGGGGAGGTTGAACATAGATGCACATTGGGAAGGAGACTGTGGGGTAGTTGGACATGGAAATACATCATCAAGGATATTATGGGAAGACTATGGGGAGGTTGAGCATGGAGGCACTTTGAGAAGGAGACTGTGGGGTAGTTGGACATGGAAGTACATTGGCAAGGATACTATGGGGAGGTTGGACATTGAGGCACATTGAGGCACGTTGGGAAGGAGACTGGAGTAGTTAGACATGGAAGTACATTGGCAAGGATACTATGGGGAGGTTGAACACAGGCACATTGGGAAGGAGACTATGGGGTAGTTGGACATGGAGGAACTTTGAAGCACATTGGGAAGGAGACTATGGGGTAGTTGGACATAGAAGTACATTGGCAAGGATACTATGGGGAGGTTGAACACAGGCACATTGGGAAGGAGACTATGGGGTAGTTGGACATGGAAGTACATTGGCAAGGATAGTATGGGGAGGCTGAACACAGGCACATTGGGAAGGAGACTATGGGGTAGTTGGACATGGAGGAACTTTGAAGCACATTGGGAAGGAGACTATGGGGTAGTTGGACATAGAAGTACATTGGCAAGGATACTATGGGGAGGTTGAACACAGGCACATTGGGAAGGAGACTATGGGGTAGTTGGACATGGAAGTACATTGGCAAGGATAGTATGGGGAGGCTGAACACAGGCACATTGGGAAGGAGACTATGGGGTAGTTGGACATGGAAGTACATTGGCAAGGATAGTATGGGGAGGCTGAACACAGGCACATTGGGAAGGAGACTATGGGGTAGTTGGACATGGAGGAACTTTGAAGCACATTGGGAAGGAGACTATGGGGTAGTTGGACATAGAAGTACATTGGCAAGGATAGTATGGGGAGGCTGAACACAGGCACATTGGGAAGGAGACTATGGGGTAGTTGGACATGGAGGAACTTTGAAGCACATTGGGAAGGAGACTATGGGGTAGTTGGACATAGAAGTACATTGGCAAGGATAGTATGGGGAGGCTGAACACAGGCACATTGGGAAGGAGACTATGGGGTAGTTGGACATGGAGGAACTTTGAAGCACATTGGGAAGGAGACTATGGGGTAGTTGGACATAGAAGTACATTGGCAAGGATAGTATGGGGAGGTTGAACACAGGCACATTGGGAAGGAGACTATGGGGAAGTTGGACATCGAGGCACATTGATGAACATTGGGGAGGAGACTATGGGGTAGTTGGACATGGAAGTACATTGGCAAGGATACTATGGGGAGGTTGAACACAGGCACATTGGGAAGGAGACTATGGGGAAGTTGGACATGGAGGAACTTTGAAGCACATTGGGAAGGAGACTATGGGGTAGTTGGACATAGAAGTACATTGGCAAGGATACTATGGGGAGGTTGAACACAGGCACATTGGGAAGGAGACTATGGGGAAGTTTGACATCGAGGCACATTGATGAACATTGGGGAGGAGACTATGGGGTAGTTGGACATGGAAGTACATTGGCAAGGATACTATGGGGAGGTTGGACATTGAGGCACATTGAGGCACGTTGGGAAGGAGACTGGAGTAGTTAGACATGGAAGTACATTGGCAAGGATACTATGGGGAGGTTGAACACAGGCACATTGGGAAGGAGACTATGGGGAGGTTGGACATAGAAGAACATTAGAAAGAAGACTATGGGTAGGTTGGACATATGGGTAGGTTGGTTCCAGTCAGATAACCTTTACAGTTGCCAGATGACATTTTGTATCAGGAATCACAATTTAAGAAGCAGTGCATTAAACAACTCATTTTTTCAGCAGTCTGTTACATTCTTAGCACTCTCGTTTTCTTCTCTTTTTTGTGGGTCAATAACCTTTTTGGACTTCTATTTACCAGGTTACCAGGTAGTCAAGGCAGAAGAGCAAAGCACACACATCGAACAACGCTAAACCGGCAAGACAGTCAATGTTTTCAGTTTCTACGTTGATGCTGTTTTTCTGTTTTTCACTTCTTATCCCCCCCCCCCCCCACCTCCATATGGTTGATAATAATCCATCATAACTGATGGGAGAAGAAGATGGAGGAGAAGAAGAAGAAGAAACATACCAAAAGCTGTCACTCTCGGGCTATTTTTAATTTACTGTCAGTGAAAGATCAGGAGGCGTTGTTGGGAAGAGGGAAATTACACAGAATAATACGGGAGAAATGTTGAAAAGCTTGTTGCTGGACGGCAGATCTGCATCCCGTGTCCCCGGATATCATTGCCGTTGAGGACTGCATTCATGTCGAAACATCAACTAACTTCAGTGCTAGCAAACTTGGGTTCAAAGCATGAACGTTGTAGTTTCCCTCTCTTCAGCATTTCAAGAAGGAGACGGACAAGATGGAAAAGTGTCCATAGAAGGACGAGAGAAATGATCCAAGGTTTGGAAACCAAGGAGCTGGAGATGTTGAGCTTGAATCAAATGAGAAGGTGACAGGAGAGCCATGTTTCAATATCTCCCATTGAGTAGGATCACACCCTACATTTCCTTTTTATGAAGTATAGGTGAAGCATTTTCTGGTAAAGTTGACCATAAAAGCCCACTGGAAAGGAGACTCCATGGGGAAGTTGGACATCGAGACACATTGGGAAGGAGACTATGAGTAGGTTGGATATAGAGGCGCGTTAGAAAGGAGACTATGAGTAGGTTGGACATAGAGGCACATTAGAAAGGAGACTATGAGTAGGTTAGACATAGAGGTGCATTGGGAAGGAGACTAAGTAGGTTGGATATAGAGGCACATTAGAAAGGAGACTACGAGTAGGTTGGACATAGAGGCACGTTAGAAAGGAGACTATGGGTAGGTTGGACATAGAGGTGCATTAGAAAGGAGACTATGAGTAGGTTGGATATAGAGGCACATTGGAAAGGAAACTATGGGTAGGTTGGATATAGAGGAACATTGGAAAGGAGACTACGAGTAGGTTGGACATAGAGGCACATTGGGAAGGAGACTACGAGTAGGTTGGACATAGAGGCACGTTAGAAAGGAGACTATGGGTACGTTGGACATAGAGGTGCATTAGAAAGGAGACTATGAGTAGGTTGGATATAGAGGCACATTGGAAAGGAAACTATGGGTAGGTTGGATATAGAGGAACATTGGAAAGGAGACTACGAGTAGGTTGGACATAGAGGCACATTGGGAAGGAGACTACGAGTAGGTTGGACTTAGAGGCGCACTAGAAAGGAGACTATGAGTAGGTTGGACATAGAGGCGCACTAGAAAGGAGACTATGAGTAGGTTGGACATAGAAGCGCATTAGAAAGGAGACTACGAGAAGGTTGGACATAGAGGCGCATTAGAAAGGAGACTATGAGTAGGTTGGATATAGACGCGCACTAGAAAGGAGACTGAGTAGGTTGGATATAGAGGCGCATTAGAAAGGAGACTGAGTAGGTTGGATATAGAGGCGCATTAGAAAGGAGACTGAGTAGGTTGGATATAGAGGAGCATTGGGAAGGAGACTGTGAGTAGGTTGGATATAGATGCGCATTAGAAAGGAGACTGAGTAGGTTGGACATAGAGGCGCATTATAAAGGAGACTATGAGTAGGTTGGACATAGAGGCGCATTATAAAGGAGACTATGAGTAGGTTGGACATAGAGGCACATTAGAAAGGAGACTATGAGTAGGTTGGACATAGAGGCACATTAGAAAGGAGACTATGAGTAGGTTGGACATAGAGGAACATTAAAAAGGAGACTGTGAGTAGGTTGGATATAGAGGCGCATTAGAAAGGAGTCTATGAGTAGGTTGGACATAGAGGCACGTTAGAAAGGAGACTACGAGTAGGTTGGACATAGAGGTGCATTAGAAAGGAGACTACGAGTAGGTTGGACATAGAGGTGCATTAGAAAGGAGACTACGAGTAGGTTGGACATAGAGGCACGTTAGAAAGGAGACTATGAGTAGGTTGGACATAGAGGCACATTGGGAAGGAGACAGGACAGCCATGTTTCAATATGTTCCATCACATCCTAAATTTGTAGAAAGCCAAACTGGAAGAGTACGGAAATCAGACGTAAAGTTTTGTCATTGAACAGCTACCTCCTCGTGCAGTTTCAGGCTTCAAATAACCTTTTGCGAACCAAAACGACAGTATAGTATTGTGATCGTTTGCACTCCTGTTTACCTGTTCCCTCCTTGAAATGATACACGGCTTCCCTGGCACTTCCAGAGAACCGAACATCTGTTTCGCCGACACCTTTACGACGCTCCGGCTCTTTCCGCAAATGTGCGAAGATTTAGGGAGAAATAAGGCTAAATCTTCCCCAGGTGCAAAGCAACACACGCAAGAAACCTTGCCAGGGAAGCTTTCCAGGATTGCCGACGATCGAGGAATTTGTCATTTCAGACAGTTTCGTTCCAATACAATATTTGTGGATTGTGCTTTCCTGGAAGAAGCGGGAAAAGCGGGTCGGACTGGATGTCCTTTGTGGGATTCTTCCGACTATGATTCTATGATATTTTGGGAAGTTACAATTTCACTAGTAATTCCACACTGTCCCAGATATATACACATACACGGTAGCTCCGGGGGGAAACAAACAAGCCCAAGTCCTTCCAAAGTCGCTCCTCTCTTCCTGCTGCGTTCAGGTCTTTTTTTGCATTTCGAAATCCGCAGCGAGCCAAGGATCAAGGAGAAAAGCAGGAGGAGGAGGAGGAGAGAGAAAGTGGGGCAGCCGCGGATTAACTGGGACATCCCTGCCAAAGCAGTCGGAGAGCGTGCCCTTCCCAGAAAAACACCGAAAACAGCTTCCCAAGCCCCGGGAAGGACACCTGATTTCCTCCAAGAAGCCACCAATTTAATGCTATCTCGGACGTCACAACCGTCTCGGGCGGAAAACGAGTTTGGCGTTGCCTGCCTCTTAAATCCCGAGTTTCCCAAACGGTGTGTTGCGACGAAAGAAACGGTAACACATTTGGAAATGTACGTGACTACCTTGTGAGTTAGGGACCCGGCGATGCCCGGATCATTTGGATCAGGAGTCCCCAAACTTTTTAAACAGGGGGCCGGTTCACGATCCTTCGGACCGTTGGAGGGCCAGACTATAGTTGGCCACCGAGAAATAATAATAATAATAATAATAATAATAATAATAATAATAATAATAAAAACCAGTACAAGAAAACCACACTACAAACTAGAGCTGACAGCTGGCACAACAAAACATTGCATGGAAAGTTCCTTGACAAAATTGAAGGAAAAGCTGATAAGGAGAAGACCTGGCTCTGGCTCACGAATGGGATCCTGAAGAAGGAGACAGAAGGCCTGATCCTTGCAGCCCAGGAGAAAGACATCAGGACAAAGGCAATTAATAATAATAATAATAATAATAATAATAATAATAATAATAATAATAGAAGACCTGGCTCTGGCTCACAAATGGGACCCTGAAGAAGGAGACAGAAGGCCTGATCCTTGCAGCCCAGGAGCAAGACATCAGGACAAAGGCAATTCAGGCCAAGATCGAAAAATCAGCTGATGACCCAAAATGCAGACTGTGCAAGGAAACCGACGAAACAATTGATCATATCCTCAGCTGCTGTAAGAAAATTGCACAGACAGACTACAAACAGAGGCACAACTATGTGGCCCAAATGATTCATTGGAACTTATGCCTCAAGTCCCACCTCCCAGCAGCAAAGAACTGGTGGGATCACAAACCTGCAAAAGTATTGGAAAATGAGCACGCAAAGATACTGTGGGACTTCCGAATCCAGACTGACAAAGTTCTGGAACACAACACACCAGACATCACAGTTGTGGAAAAGAACAAGGTTTGGATCATTGATGTCGCCATCCCAGATGACAGTCGTATTGACGAAAAACAAAAAGAAAAACTCAGGACCTCAAGATTGAACTTCAAAGACTCTGGCAGAAACCAGTGCAGGTGGTCCCGGTGGTGATGGGCACACTGGGTGCCGTGCCAAAAGATCTCAGCCGGCATTTGGAAACAATAGACATTGACAAAATCACGATCTGCCAACTGCAAAAGGCCACCCTGCTGGGATCTGCGCGCATCATCCGAAAATACATCACACAGTCCTAGACACTTGGGAAGTGTTCGACTTGTGGTTTTGCGAAACGATATCCAGCATATCTATCTTGTTTGCTGTGTCATAAAATATAACAACAACAACAACAACAACAAGGGTTTTAAGAGAAGAAGAGACCCCTTGGGTCATTTAGTCTAACCCCCTTCTGCCCTTGTGCCATGGGGGCCGGATAAATGCTTTCGATGGGCCGCATCCGGCCCCCGGGCCTTAGTTTGGGGAACCCTGATTTGGATGATAGGTATTATCAGTTTGGTGCGGGTGAACTACAATTCCCAGAATTCCTGGGTCAATACTCCCCAAACCCTGCCAGTATTTGACGTTGGCCATTTTGGTTCTGTGCACCAAGTTTGGTCCAGATACATCATCGTCTGGCTGCAATGCTCTCTGGATAAGAGTGAACTACAACTCCCATATTCCAAGGACAATCATCCCCAAATCCTGCCTGTAGTCACAGTTGGCCATGTTGGTTCTATGTGCCAAGTTTGGTCCAGATCTGTCGTCGGTTGGGTTTAGTGCTCTCTAGATTCAGGTGAACTACAACTCCCAGAGTCCCAGGGAAATCTTCCTGGAATCCTGAACTACAACTCCCAGAGTCCCAAGGAAACCTTCCTGAAATCTTGCCAGTATTCAGTTGGCCATGCTGAGTCCATACCAGGATGTAAAGTGGGTCATGGGGGGGGGGGGGGTCTGTATGCCAAGTTTGGTCCAGATCCGTCGTCAGTTGGGTTTAGTACTCTCTAGATTCAGGTGAACTACAACTCCCAGAATCCCAGGGAAATCTTCCTGAAACCCTGCCGGTATTCAGTTGGCCGTGTTGAGTCCATACCAGGGTGTAAAGTGGGTCATGGGGGGTCTGTGTGCCAAGTTTGGTCCAGATACGTCGTCAGTTGGGTTTAGTACTCTCTAGATGCAGGTGAACTACAACTCCCAGAATCCCAGGGAAATCTTCCTGAAATCCTGCCAGTATTCAGTTGGCCATGTTGAGTCCATACCAGGGTGTAAAGTGGGTCATGGGGGGTCTGTGTGCCAAGTTTGGTCCAGATCCGTCGTCAGTTGGGTTTAGTACTCTCTAGATTCAGGTGAACTACAACTCCCAGAATCCCAGGGAAATCTTCCTGAAACCCTGCCAGTATTCAGTTGGCCGTGTTGAGTCCATACCAGGGTGTAAAGTGGGTCATGGGGGGTCTGTGTGCCAAGTTTGGTCCAGATACGTCGTCAGTTGGGTTTAGTACTCTCTAGATTCAGGTGAACTACAACTCCCAGAATCCCAGGGAAATCTTCCTGAAACCCTGCCAGTATTCAGTTGGCCGTGTTGAGTCCATACCAGGATGTAAAGTGGGTCATGGGGGGTCTGTGTGCCAAGTTTGGTCCAGATCCGTCGTCGGTCGGGTTTAGTACTCTCTAGATTCAGGTGAACTACAACTCCCAGAATCCCAGGGAAATCTTCCTGAAACCCTGCCAGTATTCAGTTGGCTGTGTTGAGTCCATACCAGGGTGTAAAGTGGGTCATGGGGGGTCTGTGTGCCAAGTTTGGTCCAGATCCGTCGTCGGTCGGGTTTAGTACTCTCTAGATTCAGGTGAACTACAACTCCCAGAATCCCAGGGAAATCTTCCTGAAACCCTGCCAGTATTCAGTTGGCTGTGTTGAGTCCATACCAGGGTGTAAAGTGGGTCATGGGGGGTCTGTGTGCCAAGTTTGGTCCAGATCCGTCGTCGGTCGGGTTTAGTACTCTCTAGATTCAGGTGAACTACAACTCCCAGAATCCCAGGGAAATCTTCCTGAAATCCTGCCAGTATTCAGTTGGCCATGTTGAGTCCATACCAGGGTGTAAAGTGGGTCATGTGGGTTCTGTGTGCCCAGTTTGGTCCAGATCTGTTGTCGGTTGGGTTTCGCAGTGGCCTGTGGAAGTAAGTGTGAGCCACGCAGAAACATATATGTAGTATATATTGCGGTCAATACTGAAAATGGAACCATCTGGGTCCCTGTCTACACTGGTTTCGTAATAATTCGTCTCTTTCGGGAAACTATGGAAACCGTGCTTCTGTGATCTTGAACTCGCCAGTCTCACATTCCCAGGATTCTTTGGGAGAAAGCGTGAGCTTGAACAGAAGGACGAGAATAGCCCTGGATGGAGGAAATGCGTTTTTTTTCCCAAAGCCGAGGAGCGAGAGATTGGTTGCCGGTGTTGCTACCGTCTTGAAAGCTTCTCCGATTCATTCCCCTCGGTCCCGCCGGCCTTTGATTTCCTTGATGTGAAATATTTTTAGGCATGCTTTTCGGTCAAGGGCTCTTCAAGATGGGTTCGTAAAAACGACGTTTTGAAACAGAAAGCGTCAAGTATGATTCATAATCAACTTTTCACCCGCCTTCTTCTCGTTTGTTTTCGTGCTTGGATGTGCTCTCGGCGGGTCTTTCGGGCAAAACGGCACTTCCTTGAACGTGTCCTTTCTGACATTGGATCAAAGCCTTTCCATGTCTCGAGAGGAATCGATACTAGTACAGTATTGAGCTTCTCCATCTTCTCTTATGCCAACGAGATGTCTAGCACTCCCGTTACGTCATGGTACAAAAGGGCCATACAACGAATGGAACACCCATGGGCTGGGCTGTGGCGCAACCGGTTAGTAGCCAGCTGCAATAAATCACTACTGTCCGAGAGGTCATGAGATCGGGTTAAGCCCCCGACCATTAATAGCCTAGCTCGCCATTGAGCTAAGCAGCCCGAAAGACAGTTGCGTCTGTCAAGTAGGAAATTTAGGTACTGCTTTATGCGGCGAGGCAAATTTAATAATAATAATAATAATTATTTTATTTTTATACCCCACCCCATCTCCCCGAAGGGACTCGGGGCAGCTTACATGGGGCCAAGCCCAGTCCACAACAATAAAACAAAGCAAAAAACAGATCAAATAACAATAAAAATCACATTCAAGGACAAAAGATAAAATCTTGGATAAAATCTAGAAAAACCTGGGCCAAAGTGCTAGTTTGTCAAAATCATCAGGGAGGGGAAGATTATCCAAATTATCATCGCCTTTACGATGCCATGAATCCTTCAGAATGAGGAAGTACTACCATCAAGGGCTCGGGTGTCACAGTGGATGATGAAGCGGCAGCTCCCCCTGTGGCCGGAATCGAGCATACCCTCGCAAAGCTGGAAGCTGGAAAAATGTTACATTGCCTCTGTGTCTGTCTAATATTGTGTCGTATGTCTAATGGCATTGAATCTTTGCCATATATGTGTGCGTTATGAGAAGGGCAGAATATAAATATTGTAAATAAATAAATCTGTGTTGACTATGAGCAATGACCGCATTCCTTTCCAAGTGTTTGCAGACCACTTCCTTATGATCTTTTCCAGAATCTTGCCTGGTATCGACGTGAGGCTGACCGGACGGTAATTGTTTGGGTCGTCCTTTTTTTCCCTTCTTGAAGATCGGGACCATATTTACCTTCCTCCAATCTGCTGGGACTTGTCCCGTTCTCCAAAAACTCTCCAAGATGATGGTTCCGAAATGACTTCAGCTACTTCCTTCAATACTCTTGGATGGGGCTGATCTGGCCCCGGGGACTTGAATTCGTTGAGAGCGGCCTGGTATTCCTGGACTTCCCGGTGTTTCCCTTTTTGGGGTTGAATTTTCCCTACTCCTTCGTCTACTCTGTGTTGCTGAGGTTGAGGATGGCTTTCTTTGTGTGAGAAGACCGAGGCAAAGAAGGCATTGAGTAGTTCTGTCTTTTCTCTATCCACTAGTTTTGTCAATACTCTTGGATGTCATTGATTTGGTCCTGGGGACTTGAATTCATTGAGAGCGGCCCGGTATTCCTGGACTTTCCGATGTTTCCCTATTTGGGGTTGGATTTTCCCTACTCCTTCGTCCACTCTCTGAGGACAACTCTCTTTGTGTGAGAAGACCGAGGCAAAGAAGGCATTGAGTAGTTCTGCCTTTTCCCTGTAGCAGAAGTATAGCAGAGATACACCTAAACATTAGGAAGAACTCCCCAATGGTTAGAGGTGTTCAGCAATGAATAGGCTTCTGCTTCAGAGTTCGTTGGAATCTCCTTCTCATGAGTTTTTGCAAATGAAGCTTGCTTATTATTATGGCGAAATGGCACTGTATATCCTCTTGTTTTCGGAAGGAATACTTATTTCTCTTTCGAGGGCGAACTAGGAAAGCTTTCCAGCTCTCAAACAAGGGACAGATAATATAATAAGGTATGGATGCAAGCCCCGAGTAGGACAGGAGTAAGGGGCACCCGGCAACTTATGCGGGAGGTAAGTCCAGGATTCTGCTGCCGAGGAATACACAGCCGGCTTCCTCGAAATGACCTCCGGCTGGGAATAGCAGGCTGTGAGTGATCGAAAAACGGAGCCTGCCAGAACCGTCCTCCTCCCTGGGCCCCGGCTCACGTCGTCTTCCCCTTCCTTGAGTTCTTTTTCTAAAGGAAAGTAGGTCAAGGCTTTGAACTGCAAAGGCTTGGGGCTGCATATTTGTTTCCACCGCTGCCACGGCGTTGCGCAATTTCGCCCACCAGGCCCTGCTGCGGATCCGCAACGCACACACCTTGAAGTTGGAAAAAGAGGAAAGCCTCTTTGAAGAAAAAGAGATTTCGGGATCCCTTGAAACCGCAGTCGACGCTTCGCCCATCTCTGTGTCTGACGGTTCTTGAAAAGGGATGGAAAGACATTCTTTTCCGAGTGCACACGAGAGCATGAGTTGTGTAGGTCACTGTTCTTACTGTCGTGCCCAAACCAGGCCTGTATGCACAGTTGGCCATGTTAGTTGGGTTCAGATCTGATGTCAGCTGGGTTCAGTGCTCTCTAGATAAGGGTGAACTACAACTCCCAAAATCAAGGTCCGTTCCCACAAACCCCTGCAGTATGTTCGGTTGGTCATGGTGCTTCTCTGTGCCAAGTTTGGTCCCGGTCCATTGTTGGGCAAGTTTGCTCTGGATGCATCATGGGTAGGGTTCAGTGTGCTCTCTGGCTGTAGGGTGAACTACAACTCCCACTAGGGTGAGTCAGTCCTCTCAAAGCCCTCCAGTAGGTTGAGTTAATCATGGGGGTTCTGTGTGCCATGTTTGGTCCAGGACCGTCATTGGTGGAGGTCACCGTTTCTCTGGATGCAGGTGAACTATAACTCCCATAAATCAAATTTCCACAAACTTCTCCAGTATATTCTGTTGGTCCCAGTCTGTCATTCGTGGGAGTCGCAGTGGTCTGTGGGAGCTGAATCAGGCAAAATCCCATCATCTGTGGTCCGTCCTTCCTCAAACTTCACCAGGATGTGAGGTGGGTCGTGGGGGTCCTGTGTGCTATACCTTGCTATATACACCAAACTGCACACAGGTTGAAGACTTTTCAGTTTATTAGAAAGCAGATGATAAAAAAAGTTCTTAAAAAGCAAAAGTAAATTTCCAAAAGTTGGTGACAAAACAAAGCCTTAAAGAATAAATCAGGAGCTCACAAGGAATAAACAAAGTCCAATTAAAACATGACAAAGTCCCGGGAACATGAACACATAGGCTGCAAGATAATCCAGGAAAACGAGAGCTTGCTTCTTGGTTGAACGAAAGTTGCTTTGACAAAGGTTTGTCTCCAAACACATTGCTTTAATACCCTTTGCAAAACATGAAAGCATTTCTCTGGCCTCTAACCTTCCTCTTGTTTGCGATTCTCACACTCCTCCGAACTCTGAATTCCAAACGGTCAGGTCGATCCAAAGATTCCGTTTCATCAAGGTCAACCTGCTCGTTATTTTGCTGAGCCTCGTTATCAGACTGAGAACTGTCCTCCTTTTCTAAGTCAATTTGCACCTGGCTAGTTTCAGTATCAACAACATCATTCCTTGCTGTGGGAAAATGAACTTGCACTCTCTGTTCCACATCTTCCAAAGAAAGGAGATTCTGAACCTGATCCTGAACCTGAATCCCATTATCCTCATCAGAGTCAATAATAATAATCTATATATATAAAAGAGTGATGGAATCACGGCACCAGACAAAACAACAAAACTACAGGCCCCCCAACCTCGAAATTTGACAACACAACCCATCATCCACGCCTCTAGGTTGATACAACAAAAAGAAAAGAAAAATAAAGTCCTAATTAGAGGGAGAGGAATAATTGCTTTTATCCAATTGCTGCCAGTTAGAAGGCTAAGCTCCTCCAACTTAGTCTCCTGGCAACCCAATAAAAAATAATAAAAAACACTAAAAATAATAAAAAACACTAAAAAATTAATACAATAAAATACTACAATAACAGAAAATAACTAAAAATAATACAAGAAAATAATAAAATATAATAAATAAAAAGATAACTTACAATAAAAATAATTTAAAAATACAAATAACGTCAAATAAAAATTGCACAACAATTTTTAACCAATACCACCACCACTTTGCCACAGCAACATGTGGCCGGGCACAGCTAGTCTATATATATAAAAGAGTGATTGAATCCCGGCACCAGACAAAACAACAAAACTAAATGCCTCACAACCTTGAAATTGAGCAGCACAACCCCTCATCCACGCCTCAAGGTTCATACAACAAAACTACACATCACGAACCTCCACGGGGCCTAAAAAACCCCAAAACCCAGAACGCTCTATGTGCGCCTGACCAAGCAACATTTCCCCTAGATATGTTGTTTTCAAGTCCCATTGAACTTACCCAACGAAGGATGCCCCTATGTAGAAAGCAGTCAGTCTTTGAAACAGTGAGACCATTCAGTGCAAATTGGCTAAAAAAACCAATTTCCCTACAACACAAGTACCCAGCCTTCCAAGCAGCAAGCCTATTCCATTGTATTCCAAACAAGGATTCGCATAACGAAAACACAGCCAGAATTTGAGTTTGCAAGGCTATTCACTGCTATTCCACCTGGTCAACAAATGATTCCCATCAGCCACAGCAACGCTAGTAATTAATATAATAATAATAATAATAATAATAATAATTATTATTATTATTATTATTAATAATAATCTGAGGTTCCAGCTGAGTCACAATACTTTTTCGCTATTCTCCCCATATTATATCTGCCTCTGGGTGCAAATTTCCCAGAAACACATGGGCTTCATCAACCCCGTTGTCTGAAGAAGAACAACAACGCCCTGCGTGTCATCTGGGCAGTGCGAAAATGCCAGGGTGTTTCGAAGGGAAGCTGCGACATTCCTCACCAGCATGGGATTGTGAGCGAACTGGGGCGCCTGCCAAATCATATTTTTTGTGTGTTTCCCTCTTCCGCAAAATACTTTTCGCAGAACACGAATGTGATGAGGACGAAGGCACGGCACTTCCTTCCTTCCTTCCTGCCACCTGCCCTCCCTTCACCAAGTTTTTGGGATGGCGGACTCTTCCTTTCTTTCCTTTTTTCTATCGTTTAGTAATGGCAGGTTCACTCGCCGGGAATCTTGTCTGACAGCTGGCTGGATAATTTGTCTCTCCGCTCGGGGAGGGGATGATGGAAGTCAATTTGACAGCTGCATGGCTCCCCGAGGATCCCGGGCCCGGAGCGCATGGAGCAGTGACAGACGGGGCAGCGCTCCGCATACCAATGAAGCGTCTGCCGGCGAGAGAGAGCGGAATCGCATACACCCGGATAGGGGACCATTACGGTTATTGCAGAGGGGAATGCGGGGCTGGGAAAACTATAAAATGTTATGTCTAAGGTTCTGGTGGTAGTTCATCACCATTAAACTCAATAGGCCCCACGATTCAAGGAGTTGCATGCAGGGCGTTTAAGTCAGCGGAACCGACATTCCTATTGCAATCCCAGGTACAGTATAAGTCCACAAGCAAGAAGGTATAAGTAGTAAAAATTTGAATATATGAACAAGAACATTGAAAACTTCCAGGATATTAAATTACGAAACTAAGGCTTAACTTGAAACAAGAACAAGAGAACTCAGGCTTAGCTTCTCACTCTAACACAGCGTTGCCTGAACTGATCTTAAAGTCAACAACTTCTTGCTTAACAGACACCCATGAAAGCATGACGTTTCCAAAATCAAAGCTCAGCTAGAACCAGGAACAAGAGAACTCAGGCTTAGCTTCTCATTCTAACACAGTGTTGCCTGAACTGCTGGTTGCTTAACTGACACCCATGAAAGCATTACATTTCCAAAATCAAAGCTCAACTAGAACCAGGAACAAGAGAACTCAGGCTTAGCTTCTCACTCTAACACAGCGTTGCCTGAACTGAGCTTAAAGTCAACAACTTGTTGCTTAATAGACAGCCATGAAATCATTCAGTTTCCAAATTCAAAGCTTGACTGGAACCAAGAACAAGAGAACTCAGGCTTAGCTTCTCACTCTAACACAGCGTTGCCTGAACTGAGCTTAAAGTAAACAACTTGTTGCTTAATAGACAGCCATGAAATCATTCAGTTTCCAAATTCAAAGCTTGACTGGAACCAAGAACAAGAGAACTCAGGCTTAGCTTCTCACTCTAACACAGCGTTGTCTGAACTGATCTTAAAGTCAACAACTTGTTTAATAGACACCCATGAAAGCATTTCGTTTCCAAAATCAAAGCGCAACTGGAACCAGGAACAAGAGAACTCAGGCTTAGCTTCTCACTCGAACACAGCGTTGCCTGAACTGATCTTAAAGTCTGTCAGAGTAATGCGCACAGCGTAGCAGCAGATGAATGACGTCAGTGGAGCGCAGAACGAAGGAACGTCAGAGACGATGTTAAAAGTATATACAAAGTTTTACTTGACAAGACAAACAGACTTGCAGACAATGGACATAAGACTTTCAATCTAGACAAACAGCACAGATCTTCTCAGTAGGCAGAAAAGATCTCATCTGATGCAATCAGCTATATACAAACACACTTGTAGTCTGGACACTCCTATCTGGCTCCAGCCACCTATCCAAGGTCAATACAGCTTCTTACCAAATTAACTCTTTACACACTATAGCATTTCCTGGATGATGCAATACATGCTAGACACAAATTTCATTTAAACACTACTAATACACAAATCCCACATTAACAAAGTCAACAACTTGTTGCTTAACAGACACCCATGAAAGCATTCCGTTTCCAAAATCAAAGCTCAACTAGAACCAAGAACCAGAGAACTCAGGCTTAGCTTCTCACTCTAACACAGCGTTGCCTGAACTGATCTTAAAGTCAACAACTTGTTGCTTAACAGACACCCAGGAAAGCATTCCGTTTCCAAAATCAAAATTGGACTGGATGACCTTTGGGGTCTCTTCTAACTCTAGGATTCTGTGATTTGATCCTCTATGTATCTATCTATCTGGTTGGACTTGATGGTCCTCAGATATATCTGTCTATCTATTTATCTATCTGGTTTGGTCTGGATGGCCGTTGGGACCTCTTCTAACTCTGGTATTCTATGATTCGATCCTCTATCTATATATCTGGTTGGACTGGATGGTCCTTAGGATCTATCTCTATTTATCTATCTAAAGGTCTGGATGGCCGTTGGGACCTCTTCTAACTCTGGTATTCTATGATTTCATCCTCCATCTATCTATGTATCTGGTTGGACTAGATGGTCCTTAGATGATCTACCTACCTACCTATCTAAAGGGGTTGGGCTAGATGGTCCTTAGGATCTACCTACCTATCTATCTAAAGGGGTTGGGCTAGATGATCCTTAGGATCTATCTATCTATCCATCCATCTATCTAAAGGGGTTGGACTAGATGATCCTTAGGATCTATCTATCTATCCATCCATCTATCTAAAGGGGTTGGACTAGATGGTCCTTAGGATCTATCTATCTATCCATCCATCTATCTAAAGGGGTTGGACTAGATGGTCCTTAGGATCTATCTATCTATCCATCCATCTATCTAAAGGGGTTGGACTAGATGGTCCTTAGGATCTATCTATCTATCCATCCATCTATCTAAAGGGGTTGGACTAGATGATCCTTAGGATCTATCTATCTATCCATCCATCTATCTAAAGGGGTTGGACTAGATGGTCCTTAGGATCTACCTACCTATCTATCTAAAGGGGTTGGGCTAGATGATCCTTAGGATCTATCTATCTATCCATCCATCTATCTAAAGGGTTTGGACTAGATGGTCCTTAGGATCTATCTATCTATCCATCCATCTATCTAAAGGGGTTGGACTACATGGTCCTTAGGATCTGTCTATCTATCCATCCATCTATCTAAAGGGGTTGGACTAGATGGTCCTTAGGATCTATCTATCTATCCATCCATCTATCTAAAGGGGTTGGACTAGATGGTCCTTAGGATCTACCTACCTATCTATCTAAAGGGGTTGGGCTAGATGATCCTTAGGATCTATCTATCTATCCATCCATCTATCTAAAGGGGTTGGACTAGATGATCCTTAGGATCGATCTATCTATCCATCCATCTATCTAAAGGGGTTGGACTAGATGGTCCTTAGGATCTACCTACCTATCTATCTAAAGGGGTTGGGCTAGATGATCCGTAGGATCTATCTATCTATCCATCCATCTATCTAAAGGGGTTGGACTAGATGGTCCTTAGGATCTATCTATCTATCCATCCATCTATCTAAAAGGGTTGGACTAGATGATCCTTAGGATCTATCTATCTATCTATCCATCCATCTAAAGGGTTTGGACTAGATGGTCCTTAGGATCTATCTATCTATCCATCCATCTATCTAAAGGGGTTGGACTAGATGATCCTTAGGATCGATCTATCTATCCATCCATCTATCTAAAGGGGTTGGACTAGATGGTCCTTAGGATCTATCTATCTATCCATCCATCTATCTAAAAGAGTTGGACTAGATGATCCGTAGGATCTATCTATCCATCCATCTATCTAAAAGGGTTGGACTAGATGATCCTTAGGATCTATCTATCTATCCATCCATCTATCTAAAGGGGTTGGACTAGATGATCCTTAGGATCTATCTATCCATCCATATATCTAAAGGGGTTGATGATCCTTAGGATCTATCCATCTATTCATCCATCTATCTAAAGGGGTTGAACTAGGTGATCCTTAGGATCTATCTATCTATCCATCCATCTATCTATCCATCCATCTATCTAAAGGGGTTGGACTAGATGATCCTTAGGATCTATCTATCCATCCATCTATCTAAAGGGGTTGGACTAGATGGTCCTTAGGATCTACCTACCTATCTATCTAAAGGGGTTGGACTAGATGGTCCTTAGGATCTATCTATCTATCCATCCATCTATCTAAAGGGGTTGATGATCCTTAGGATCTATCTATCCATCCATCTATATAAAGGGGTTGGACTGCATGGCCCTTGGAGTCCCTTCCAACTCTAGGATTCTATGAATCGAATGCGAAACTACTGAATTTAGGAAAGCCGAGTTAAAAATGAGGAGTAGAAAAATGAACAAATCTGGAATGGTGTTGACATACAACAGCAAGATTCTATGGCTCGAATACGATCGGAGTTAGATTTTTTTTGATGAGGGCATGGAAAAAGAATGATCAACTAATTCGACGAGAATCCGCTTAGGCAGCAGAATAGTCGCTTACGAGGAAATGGGAAGCGGTGTGGTAAAGCCATCAGTTGGGTCATTGCGAAACACCCCCGCAGAGAGACCCCCCGCCCAAACCGGAGCCCAACGTTTGTTTGAACGAACGCTATGGCAACCATACAGACACCCTGCTCGATTAATTCAGACCGCTCGGAAATCTGTTATCACCATAGTAACGCCATAGTATTATGGTGGGGAAGCATGCCAAAGTGTAGTAAGACATTCGCATCTGGTTAGCATCTGTAGAGCTACTTACTCAAGTTCGAGTCGGAATGCGAAGTGAGGCTCGGGAGGCGCAGGCCTGGGTTGGGAAGGCCTGGAAGGAGTCTCCGGAGAACCGTATTTCAGGAGCGGAGATCCATCTGGGATTGTCGCAGAGAGGGATGCGGCCAAGAGGCATCCTATGTGGCAAACAGAGATCCATTCAACATGTCAGAGAGGGCTTGGGATCACTTTATTCCATTTTCCTCTTTGCACCAAATCTGGTTTCGAGATGATTTTTCAAAAATATGAAAGAGCAGCATGACCCCAAATAAAAACCAAAACATGGGGTGTCTCCAACATTTTCAAACATAGGAAAAATGAACGAACTCATAATATAATATAATCTATATATAAATGAGTGATGGCATCACGGCGACCCACAAAACAACAAAACTACAGGCCCCCCAACCTCGAAATTTGACAACACAACCCATCATCCACGCCTCTAGGTTGATACAACAAAAAGAAAAGAAAAATAAAGTCCTAATTAGAGGGAGAGCAATAATTGTTTTTATCCAATTGCTGCCAGTTTAGAGTGCTAATCTCTGCCCACTTGTTCTCAGCCAATGCAATGTAATGTAATGTAATGTAATGTAATGTAATGTAATGTAATATAATGTAATGTAAGGGTTTGTTAATTTTTACCCATGCTTTATATTAAAATATATACATATATATAATATATAAATAATATAAATATTATTATATAAATCTATACATATATAAAATAATAATTATATGCCCAAATTTTAATACTGGTAGATTTGGCCTAGACATTTTGGAGTTGTAGGTACTGGGATGTATAGTTCACCTGCGATCAGTGAGAACTCTGAACTCCACCAAAGATAGAATTGGACCAAATTTGGCACACAGAACCCCCATGACTATAAAAAAATACTGGAGGTCTTTGGGGAAAATTCGCCTTGATTTGTGGGAGTTGTAGTTCACCTACATCCAGACAACACCGTGAACTCGGACACCGATGGATCTGGACTAGACTTGGCACACATACCCGATATGCCCACATTTGAATCCTGGTGGGTTTTGAGGAGAATTGGCCGGGACATTTTGGAATTGTACATACTGGGATTTATAGTTCACCTACATCCAGAGAGCATTGTGAACCCCAAAACGGATGGATCTGGGTCAGGCTTGGCCACCCATACCTGATATGCCTAAATTTGATTACTGGAGGGGCTTGGGTTAGGTTTAGAGAACCGACCTTCCTTTCTGGGAGTTGTAGTTTATTTTATTTATTTACAGTATTTATATTCCGCCCTTCTTTCTCACCCCGAAGGGGACTCAGGGCGGATTACAATGAACACATATATGGCAAACATTCAATGCCAACAGACAAACAACATATATTAGACAGACTCAGAGGCATTTTTAACATTTTTCCAGCTTCACGATTCCGGCCACAGGGGGAGCTGTTGCTTCACCGTCCAGTAGTGGCTGTACTTCCTCATTCCTTTCCTTGTGTTTTGCTGGCAGTTTTATGGTGTTGTAAATTAGCCTCCCGCATAAAGCGTCCCTAAATTTCCCTAATTGACAGATGCAACTGTCTTTCGGGGCTGCATAGGTCAACAGCAAGCCAGGGCTATTAATGGCCGACCCGGGCTTCGAACTCGTGACCTCTCGGTCAGTAGTGATTTATAGCAGCTGGTTACTAGCCAGCTGCGCCACAGCCCGGCCCCTCAACCAGAGGGGCCGGGCTCTAGTTCACCCACAACCAGAGAAACGGACCTCCACCAATGATGGACCTGGACCAAACTTGGCACACAGAACCCCTATGGCTAACTCAATCTAGTGGAGGTGTTTGAGGTGACTGACTCATCATAGTGGGAGTTGTTGTTCACCCTACAGCCAGAGAGCACATTGAACCCCATTGATGATGCATCCAGAGCTGTAGTTGTAGAGGGAGATGTAGTTAAGATCCTTGTCTATGGTTTCCTCAAATCTGGCTCCAAACAAGAGGGACATAAGAGCATTTGGATGCTTTTTTTGCAGCGGAATATTCTGTCCGAAGGGATATGTAAATGACAAAGGAAATGGGGGCGGGGGGTGTCAACAAGCCGCCGAAGTCTAGGTCAATATCCAGGCCTTTGGCCTTCAAGAGCGACAGGGACTGTGAGAAGATGAACTTGTCTCATGCCCCTGGATCGGTCTTGGCTCCATGCGCACCGATGGAACGGAGCCAAGGAGAAGCCCAGCCGGAGGGGAAAGCTCTGGCATGATCTCTCAATCGTCAGTCAAATGAATTTGTACTCCTCGGCTCTCTCCCCTCCCTGATGCCTGAAATATCCACAGGAATGGGAATGGGAGGCACAGGCGGGAGGGAAAAGGAGTCTCCAATTGCATCTCTTGGTCCTCTCGGCAGTCTCTTGCGCTATATATATATAAAAGGCTTAGAGCAGAGCTTTCCCAATTGTGTGTCCCACCACGTTCTCATTTTCATGAAGGGCCACATTAGCAATACAATACAATGAGACGCATATACACAAACCAAGGCAAAGGCTTCTCCTTTCATTAGCAATACAATACAATGAGACGCACATACACAAACCAAGGCAAAGGCTTCTCCTTTCATTAGCAATACAATACAATGAGACGCACATACACAAACCAAGGCAAAGGCTTCTCCTTTCATTAGCAATACAATACAATGAGACGCATATACACAAACCAAGGCAAAGGCTTCTCCTTTCATTAGCAATACAATACAATGAGACGCATGTACACAAACCAAGGCAAAGGCTTCTCCTTTCATTAGCAATACAATACAATGAGACGCATGTACACAAACCAAGGCAAAGGCTTCTCCTTTCATTAGCAATACAATACAATGAGACGCATGTACACAAACCAAGGCAAAGGCTTCTCCTTTCATTAGCAATACAATACAATGAGACGCATATACACAAACCAAGGCAAAGGCTTCTCCTTTCATTAGCAATACAATACAATGAGACGCATGTACACAAACCAAGGCAAAGGCTTCTCCTTTCATTAGCAATACAATACAATGAGACGCATGTACACAAACCAAGGCAAAGGCTTCTCCTTTCATTAGCAATACAATACAATGAGACACATGTACACAAACCAAGGCAAAGGCTTCTCCTTTCATTAGCAATACAATACAATGAGACGCATGTACACAAACCAAGGCAAAGGCTTCTCCTTTCATTAGCAATACAATACAATGAGACGCATATACACAAACCAAGGCAAAGGCTTCTCCTTTCATTAGCAATACAATACAATGAGACGCATATACACAAACCAAGGCAAAGGCTTCTCCTTTCATTAGCAATACAATACAATGAGACGCATGTACACAAACCAAGGCAAAGGCTTCTCCTTTCATTAGCAATACAATACAATGAGACGCATGTACACAAACCAAGGCAAAGGCTTCTCCTTTCATTAGCAATACAATACAATGAGACGCATATACACAAACCAAGGCAAAGGCTTCTCCTTTCATTAGCAATACAATACAATGAGACACATGTACACAAACCAAGGCAAAGGCTTCTCCTTTCATTAGCAATACAATACAATGAGACGCATATACACAAACCAAGGCAAAGGCTTCTCCTTTCATTAGCAATACAATACAATGAGACGCATATACACAAACCAAGGCAAAGGCTTCTCCTTTCATTAGCAATACAATACAATGAGACGCATATACACAAACCAAGGCAAAGGCTTCTCCTTTCATTAGCAATACAATACAATGAGACGCATATACACAAACCAAGGCAAAGGCTTCTCCTTTCATTAGCAATACAATACAATGAGACGCATATACACAAACCAAGGCAAAGGCTTCTCCTTTCATTAGCAATACAATACAATGAGACGCATATACACAAACCAAGGCAAAGGCTTCTCCTTTCATTTCCGGCTATCACCTCTACCTTTAGAGAACAATAACATATATCATCTATCAAGGGTGGTGCAATGCGTTAAATCAGTGCTCCTCAATCCTCCTTAATATAATGTCTTTACAGTCGCATACAATGAAGGCACACAAACAAAGGCAAAGGCTTCTTCTTTCATTTCCAGCTTCTCCTTTCATTTCCGGCGTTGGCGGTGGTGCTCATTTCTGGTTCTTGGGGAGGTGCTCTTCTCTATTTCCAAGCCGAGGAGCCTGCGTTGTCACCTCCTGGTCATGTGACTGGCATGACTGCTTGGAGCGTCTTTATGCCTACTCCGCCTAAGCGGTACCTATTTATCTACTCACATTTGCATGTTTTCGAACTGCCAGGTTGGCAGGAACTAGGGCTAACAGTGCGAGCTCACACCGTCCCGTGGATTTGAACTGCCAACCTTCCGGTCAGGAGTTTAACCCATTGCACCTCTGTGGCTAAATTTTCCTTTTTATAGAGTACAGCTGAAGCATTTACAACATTGCATTTATAAATTGATGGCCTTCAGGAACCTTTCCCTGTTACCAAATGCCTGGTTGGCAGGAGATAGGGCTAACAGTGGGAGCTCACACTGTCCCGTGGATTAGAACTGCCAACCTTCTGGTCAGGAGTTTAACCCATTGCACCGCTGTGGCTAAATTTTCCTTTTTATAGAGTACACCTGAAGCATTTACAACACTGCATTTGTAAATTGATGGCCTTCAGGAACCTTTCCCAGGTTGGCAGAAGATAGGGCTAACAGCGGGAGCTCATAAGGTCCTGTAGACTTGAACTGCCAACTTTTCGGTCAGGAGTTTAACCCATTGCACCACCGTGGCTAAATTTTCCTTTTTATAGAGTACAGCTGAAGCATTTACAACACTACATTTGTAAATTGATGGTCTTCAGGAACCTTTCCCAGGTTGGCAGAAGATAGGGCTAACAGCGGGAGCTCACAAGGTCCTGTAGACTTGAACTGCCAACTTTTCGGTCAGGAGTTTAACCCATTGCACCACCGTGGCTAAATTTTCCTTTTTATAGAGTACAGCTGAAGCATTTACAACACTGCATTTGTAAATCGATGGCCTTCAGGAACTTTTTCCTGTTACCAAATGTTTCCTGATCCCAACATTGAGCCAAGCTGTCACAATTAGGAAGTCCTTCCTCTTGTTCAGGTGGAATCTCCTTTCTTTCCTGAAGTTTGAAGCCATTGTTTCACGTCCTAGTCTCCAGGACAGCTGAAAACAAGCTAGCTCCCTCCTCCTTATGACTCCTACTCAACATTGTGAATGGGCCTAACGTCTCCAAAGAGCTTTGGCACTTCAGAATCCCGTCCCAGCCACAAGTGAGAATCCTAAAAACGTAGCTGGACGAACCAGAGGGCATTTGGTGCAGAAATGCACAAACTTCGCCTTGGAAGTTAACGTCAAGGGGTTAAAGGTTTGCCGTTTCTGCGTCTCCTCTGCGGAACCAAACAGGAAAAATCGCAGCTTAGGTGGCATTTCTTTTCCTTCCCGATTCCCCGTAGTAAATGTGTAATTAATTAGCCCTCCCACCCGCTCCTCACCCCCGCGGAGCTACGATTTCACATAATCATACCCTTGGGACCGGCCTCCCCCTCCCTATCAAAGTCAGGCAGCCATTCAGAGCTGGATTAATCACTCCGCAAGTAGGTGTAAGGCTGCCATTTCCACCGTTTTTCACGAAGCCGGATCAACCAGCCCCAAACCTGCGCAGGAGAAGTTTAAAGGTCAAAGCAAGGCTGAAAAACCATATATAGATAGATAGATAGATAGATAGATAGATAGATAGATAGCTATGCCTGACCACGTGTTGCTGT
The DNA here is from genome assembly GCF_035594765.1 of Anolis carolinensis. Lineage (NCBI taxonomy): Eukaryota > Metazoa > Chordata > Lepidosauria > Squamata > Anolidae > Anolis > Anolis carolinensis. The sequence continues at coordinate 10,408,540 of NW_026943826.1, forward strand.
GGCTAGGACTTAATTTTTTCTTTTCTTTTTGTTGTATGAACGTAGAGGCGTGGATGAAAGGTTGTGCTGTCAATTTTTGAGGTTGTGGGGCGTTTAGTTTAGTTGTTTTGTCCGGTGCCGTGATTCCATTACCCTTTTATATATAATAATAATAATAATAATAATAATAATAATAATAATAATAATAAGAAGTTTATTTATATCCCGCCTCCATCTCCCCCGAAGGCGACTCGGGGGGGCTTACCGCAAAATCAGATACAAAACAATATAAAATAAAATATGAAACATCAAGGAACAAAACCAATAATAATATATACACAACAACTGAAAAAAAAAACCACCACAACACGGTATTAAAACATCAAATTAAAAACAATGAGGTTGTAATAGTGGATAAGCAAGGTGCACATTATAAGTTACAGATTTTTAAATAATAAGGAGGGATTAAGGAAAAGCCTTTTAAACATCAAATTAGATTATGATTTTACAAATTAAGCACCAAAACTTCATGTTATACAACAAATTTGACAGAAAAAGTAGTTCAATACGCAGTAATGTTATGTAGTAATTACTGTATTTACGAATTTAGTACCAAAATATCATGATATATTGAAAACATTGACTACAAAAATGGCTTGGATAATCCAGAAACTTGGATAAGCGAGGCTCGGATAAGTGAGACTCTACTGTATGTATGTATGTATGTGTGTGTGTGTGTGTGTGTGTATGTATGTATGTATGTATGTGTGTATATATATATATATATATATATATATATATATATATATATATATACACACACATACATACATACATACATACATACACACACACACACACACATACATACATACATACATACAGTAGAGTCTCACTTATCCGAGCCTCGCTTATCCAAGTTTCTGGATTATCCAAGCCATATATATATGAGTCCAGATAGAGCATGAGAGCAATAATATTTATTTCTGGAGACCAGGACACAATAGAGCAATGGAGCCAAATTGCAGAAGAGATTCCATCTGAATATTAGAAACAACGCCTTGGTGGTAATTGCTGCCGCCTGGAAGTCCAGTGGAGGTTTCTAAGCAGAGACTGGATGGCCATCTGCTAGGAGGGCTTTGATTGTGTATTCCTGCCTAGCAGAAGGGGGTTGGACTGGATGGCCCTTGGGGTCTCTTCCAACTCTAAAGATTGCATGATTCTATAGCTTCTCTGGAGATTTTTAAGTAGAACCTGGATGGCCATCTGCCAGGAGGGCTTTGATTGTGTGTTCCTGCCTAGCAGAAGGTGACGGATGATACAATGCATTTAAGAAATGATACAGTGCATTCAAGAGATGATACAATGCATTCCAGAAGTGATACAATCCATTCAAGAGATGATACAATCCATTCAAGAGATGATTCATTCATATATATATATATATATATATAGAGAGAGAGAGAGAGAGAGAGATATCTATATAGATATAGATATATGATACTAGCACACATTTTCAAGATTTTTGTCATTTCCCGTTATGTTTGTGTGACACACCTAAACAGTGCAGCGAACACACAAAAGTGTGTGTGTGTATTATACATATACCCACAGAGACATATATGCGATCCAAACATTTCATGTTGATGACGCATTTTCAAGACATACTTCATTTCGCGACACAGTCATTCAGTTTTCTGAGGTTAAACCAACTCCTCAAAAGAGATATGGACACATACATAAATTGGAATAATGAAATGTATGGGGATACAATGATTCATTCATATATATATATATATATATATAGAGAGAGAGAGAGAGAGAGAGCTATCTATATAGATATAGATATATGATACTAGCATACATTTTCAAGATTTTTGTCATTTCCTGTTATGTTTGTGTGACACACCTAAACAGTGCAGCGAACACACAAAAGTGTGTGTGTGTGTATTATACATACACTCACAGAGACATATATACGGTCCAAACATTTCATGTTGATGACGCATTTTCGAGACATACTTCATTCCGCGACACAGTCATTCAGTTTTCAGAGGTTAAACCAACTAACTCCTCAAAAGAGATATGGACACATACATAAATTGGAATAATGAAATGTATGGGGATACAATAATTCATTCATATATATATATATATATATATATAGAGAGAGAGAGAGATATCTATATAGATATAGATATATGATACAAGCATACATTTTCAAGATTTTTGTCATTTCCCGTTATGTTTGTGTGACACGCCTAAACAATGCAGCGAACACACAAAAGTGCGCGTGTGTGTATTATACATACACCCACAGAGACATATATGCGGTCCAAACATTTCATGTTGATGACGCATTTTCGAGACATACTTCATTCCGCGACACAGTCATTCAGTTTTCAGAGGTTAAACCAACTAACTCCTCAAAAGAGATATGGACACATACATAAATTGGAATAATGAAATGTATGGGGATACAATGATTCATTCATATATATATATATATATATATAGAGAGAGAGAGAGAGAGAGAGAGAGATCTATATAGATATAGATATATGATACTAGCATACATTTTCAAGATTTTTGTCATTCCCCGTCATGTTTGTGTGACACGCCTAAACAATGCAGCGAACACACAAAAGTGTGTGTGTGTATTATACATATACCCACAGAGACATATATGCGGTCCAAACATTTCATGTTGATGACACATTTTTGAGACATGCTTCATTTCGCGACACAGTCATTCAGTTTTCAGAGGTTAAACCAACTAACTCCTCAAAAGCAATATGGACACATACATAAATTGGAATAATGAAATGTATGGGGATACAATGATTCATTCATATATATATATATATAGAGAGAGAGATATCTATATAGATATAGATATATGATACTAGCATACATTTTCAAGATTTTTGTCATTTCCCATTATGTTTGTGTGACACACCTAAACAGTGCAGCGAACACACAGAAGTGCGCGTGTGTATATTATACATACACCCACATTGACATATATGCGGTCCAAACATTTCATGTTGATGACGCATTTTCGAGACATACTTCATTCCGCGACACAGTCATTCAGTTTTCAGAGGTTAAACCAACTAACTCCTCAAAAGAGATATGGACACACACATAAATTGGAATTATGAAATATACGGGGACACAATGTTTCTCATACACACACACACACAGTATAGATAGATAGATAGATAGATAGATATAGATATAGATATAGACGGATGTATATATCGATAGATAGATTTGTAAGAAACTAGCATACACTTCCAAGATTTTTGCCATTTCCCGTTACGTTCCCACGACACACCTACACACCGCCGCCGACACACAAACGTGTCGCGACACCCCACTTGGAAAGATCACATCCCAACCTTGTGCCAGCTGCACGGGGAGGAAGCGCCCGCTTCTCGCAAGCTGCTCCTTTCCCACCTACCCGTCGAGATTCCTTTGATTCGTTTTTTAATCTTCGTGAAGTGATCCATCAAGGCTCTGTCATAACAAATTGTTTGCCAATTTGAAACCCAACAGTTTGCCTGGTGTAAGTGTTAAAAATTGTCATCTTGGCAGTTTTCGTGCACACAGCCGCGAGATTTCCTCCCCCCCTCTCTGATTCCCTCAATTTGCTTCTATAGCGCATCAAGTCAAGAAAGCTAGCGCACTGTAGCATATATTTTTTTAATATGCAGAGTTATTATCCCCTTGTGGCATGTTCCAGATATCACCTTGCTTCTTCACAAGCCTGGCCTCTTTCCTAGGCAGCTAGGAACGAAATACATATGAAAGACGAAATAAATAAATAAAGAGCCCTGGAGTAAGTAAGAGACTTGTTGCAACACTAGCTCCGCTTCTCTCTCGCTGTGCCTGGCTTGCATTCAAGGAAGCATTTCCACCATCAGTCAAGAAAATGCTGGATATGCCTCTTGTTTTTAGCATACAAACACAAACAAAGGTAAAGGCTTCTCCTTTCATTTACGGCTATCACCTTTACCTTTTGAGAACAATAACATATATCATCTATCAAGGTTGGCGCAATGGGTTAAACCAGTGGTCCTCAACCATCCTTAATATAATATCTTTACAGTCGCATACAATGAAGGCACACAAACAAAGGCAAAGGCTTCTTCTTTCATTTCCGGCTATCACCTCTACCTTTTGAGAACAAGAACATATATCATCTATCAATGGGTTAAACCAGTGGTCCTCAACCTTCCTTAATATAATGTCTTTACAGTCACATACAATGAAGGCACATAAACAAAGGCAAAGGCTTCTCCTTTCATTACGGCTTCTCCTTTCATTTCCGGCCATCACCTCTACCTTTTGAGAACAAGAACATAGATCATCTATCAAGGTTGGCGCAATGGGTTAAACCAGTGGTCCTCAACCATCCTTAATATAATATCTTTACAGTCGCATACAATGAAGGCACACAAACAAAGGCAAAGGCTTCTCCTTTCATTTCCGGCCTTCACCTCTACCTTTTGAGAACAAGAACATATATCATCTATCAAGGTTGGCGCAATGGGTTAAACCAGTTGTCCTCAACCTCCCTTAATATAATGTCTTTACAGTCACATACAATGAAGGCACACAAACAAAGGCAAAGGCTTCTCCTTTCATTTCCGGCTATCACTTCTACCTTTTGAGAACAATAACATATATCATCTATCAATGGGTTAAACCAATTGTCCTCAACCTTCTTTAATATAATGTCTTTACAGTCGCATACAATGGAGGCACACAAACAAAGGCAAGGGCTTCTCCTTTCATTTCCGGCTTCTCCTTTCATTTCCGGCTATCACCTCTACCTTTTGAGAACAATAACATAAATCATCTATCAAGGTTGGCGCAATGGGTTAAACCAATTGTCCTCAACCTCCCTTAATATAATGTCTTTACAGTCACATACAATGAAGGCACATAAACAAAGGCAAAGGCTTCTCCTTTCATTACGGCTTCTCCTTTCATTTCCGGCCATCACCTCTACCTTTTGAGAACAAGAACATAGATCATCTATCAAGGTTGGCGCAATGGGTTAAACCAGTGGTCCTCAACCATCCTTAATATAATATCTTTACAGTCGCATACAATGAAGGCACACAAACAAAGGCAAAGGCTTCTCCTTTCATTTCCGGCCATCACCTCTACCTTTTGAGAACAAGAACATATATCATCTATCAAGGTTGGCGCAATGGGTTAAACCAGTTGTCCTCAACCTCCCTTAATATAATGTCTTTACAGTCACATACAATGAAGGCACACAAACAAAGGCAAAGGCTTCTCCTTTCATTTCCGGCTATCACTTCTACCTTTTGAGAACAATAACATATATCATCTATCAATGGGTTAAACCAATTGTCCTCAACCTTCCTTAATATAATGTCTTTACAGTCGCATACAATGGAGGCACACAAACAAAGGCAAGGGCTTCTCCTTTCATTTCCGGCTTCTCCTTTCATTTCCGGCTATCACCTCTACCTTTTGAGAACAATAACATAGATCATCTATCAAGGTTGGCACAATGGGTTAAACCAGTGGTCCTCAACCTCCCTTAATATAATGTCTTTACAGTCGCATACAACGAAGGCACACAAACACAAGCAGAGGCAAAGGCTTCTTCTTTCATTTCCGGCTATCACCTCTACCTTAGTTGTTGCTGGATTGATCTATCTGTCCATTCCATAATAGTCCCATTGTGGTTGTCTTGCCATTTTATATCGCACTTTATTTTCTGTGAAATTTCCTTTTCCCATTTCGTAACACTCTGCATTTCGCCTTGGATCTACGAATTAGTCTCCTGTTTTTAACACTGTATCCTGCTTGTTGATTTTAATGATTGTTTTTATTGATGTTGGCGTTTTTTACTGGGATAATTGTTTTATTGCTTTGTTACTGTTGTTTGTTTTATCGGGCCAGGCCCCATGTAAGCCGCCCCGAGTCCCTTCGGGGAGATGGGGCGGGGTATAAAAATAAAGTTATTATTATTATATTATTACCTTTTTAGAACAATAACATATATCATCTATCAAGGGTGGCGCAATGAAATGAAAGGAGAAGCCTTTGCCTTTGTTTGTGTGTCTTCATTTTATGACTGTAAAGGCATTGAATGTTTGCCTATGTATGTAAGAAGTCATGGTGGCTATACGACCAGGAGGTGTCTACGGACAACGTAGGCTCCTCGGCTTGGAAATGGAGGAGAGCCGGAGCTGAGCACTGCCTCCAGAAGCCGGGAATGAAAGGAGAAGCCTTTGCCTTTGTTTGTGTGTCTTCATTTTGTGACTGTAAAGGCATTGAATGTTTGCCTATGTATGTAAGAAGTCATGGTGGCTATACGACCAGGAGGTGTCTACGGACAACGTAGGCTCCTCGGCTTGGAAATGGAGGAGAGCCGGAGCTGAGCACTGCCTCCAGAAGCCGGGAATGAAAGGAGAAGCCTTTGCCTTTGTTTGTGTGTCTTCATTTTGTGACTGTAAAGGCATTGAATGTTTGCCTATGTATGTAAGAAGTCATGGTGGCTATACGACCAGGAGGTGTCTACGGACAACGTAGGCTCCTCGGCTTGGAAATGGAGGAGAGCCGGAGCTGAGCACTGCCTCCAGAAGCCGGGAATGAAAGGAGAAGCCTTTGCCTTTGTTTGTGTGTCTTCATTTTGTGACTGTAAAGGCATTGAATGTTTGCCTATGTATGTAAGAAGTCATGGTGGCTATACGACCAGGAGGTGTCTACGGACAACGTAGGCTCCTCAGCTTGGAAATGGAGGAGAGCCGGAGCTGAGCACTGCCTCCAGAAGCCGGAAATGAAAGGAGAAGCCTTTGCCTTTGTTTGTGTGTCTTCATTTTGTGACTGTAAAGGCATTGAATGTTTGCCTATGTATGTAAGAAGTCATGGTGGCTATACGACCAGGAGGTGTCTACGGACAACGTAGGCTCCTCGGCTTGGAAATGGAGGAGAGCCGGAGCTGAGCACTGCCTCCAGAAGCCGGGAATGAAAGGAGAAGCCTTTGCCTTTGTTTGTGTGTCTTCATTTTATGACTGTAAAGGCATTGAATGTTTGCCTATGTATGTAAGAAGTCATGGTGGCTATACGACCAGGAGGTGTCTACGGACAACGTAGGCTCCTCGGCTTGGAAATGGAGGAGAGCCGGAGCTGAGCACTGCCTCCAGAAGCCGGGAATGAAAGGAGAAGCCTTTGCCTTTGTTTGTGTGTCTTCATTTTGTGACTGTAAAGGCATTGAATGTTTGCCTATGTATGTAAGAAGTCATGGTGGCTATACGACCAGGAGGTGTCTACGGACAACGTAGGCTCCTCGGCTTGGAAATGGAGGAGAGCCGGAGCTGAGCACTGCCTCCAGAAGCCGGGAATGAAAGGAGAAGCCTTTGCCTTTGTTTGTGTGTCTTCATTTTGTGACTGTAAAGGCATTGAATGTTTGCCTATGTATGTAAGAAGTCATGGTGGCTATACGACCAGGAGGTGTCTACGGACAACGTAGGCTCCTCGGCTTGGAAATGGAGGAGAGCCGGAGCTGAGCACTGCCTCCAGAAGCCGGGAATGAAAGGAGAAGCCTTTGCCTTTGTTTGTGTGTCTTCATTTTGTGACTGTAAAGGCATTGAATGTTTGCCTATGTATGTAAGAAGTCATGGTGGCTATACGACCAGGAGGTGTCTACGGACAACGTAGGCTCCTCGGCTTGGAAATGGAGGAGAGCCGGAGCTGAGCACTGCCTCCAGAAGCCGGGAATGAAAGGAGAAGCCTTTGCCTTTGTTTGTGTGTCTTCATTTTATGACTGTAAAGGCATTGAATGTTTGCCTATGTATGTAAGAAGTCATGGTGGCTATACGACCAGGAGGTGTCTACGGACAACGTAGGCTCCTCGGCTTGGAAATGGAGGAGAGCCGGAGCTGAGCACTGCCTCCAGAAGCCGGGAATGAAAGGAGAAGCCTTTGCCTTTGTTTGTGTGTCTTCATTTTGTGACTGTAAAGGCATTGAATGTTTGCCTATGTATGTAAGAAGTCATGGTGGCTATACGACCAGGAGGTGTCTACGGACAACGTAGGCTCCTCGGCTTGGAAATGGAGGAGAGCCGGAGCTGAGCACTGCCTCCAGAAGCCGGGAATGAAAGGAGAAGCCTTTGCCTTTGTTTGTGTGTCTTCATTTTGTGACTGTAAAGGCATTGAATGTTTGCCTATGTATGTAAGAAGTCATGGTGGCTATACGACCAGGAGGTGTCTACGGACAACGTAGGCTCCTCGGCTTGGAAATGGAGGAGAGCCGGAGCTGAGCACTGCCTCCAGAAGCCGGAAATGAAAGGAGAAGCCTTTGCCTTTGTTTGTGTGTCTTCATTTTGTGACTGTAAAGGCATTGAATGTTTGCCTATGTATGTAAGAAGTCATGGTGGCTATACGACCAGGAGGTGTCTACGGACAACGTAGGCTCCTCGGCTTGGAAATGGAGGAGAGCCGGAGCTGAGCACTGCCTCCAGAAGCCGGAAATGAAAGGAGAAGCCTTTGCCTTTGTTTGTGTGTCTTCATTTTATGACTGTAAAGGCATTGAATGTTTGCCTATGTATGTAAGAAGTCATGGTGGCTATACGACCAGGAGGTGTCTACGGACAACGTAGGCTCCTCGGCTTGGAAATGGAGGAGAGCCGGAGCTGAGCACTGCCTCCAGAAGCCGGGAATGAAAGGAGAAGCCTTTGCCTTTGTTTGTGTGTCTTCATTGTATGTGACCGTAAAGACACTGAATGTTTGCCTATGTGTGTAAACGCCGTAATCCTCTCTCAGAAAATACTGGAGGGATTTGGGTTCCTAAGATGATCAGAAATATGTGATTTCTGATCGATTTTGGCCGCTCAGAGCGGAACGAGACAACTCTGTGCTCTTCTCGCCGCGCTCCCTCCTCTCCCGCTTCCCAACACATATACCCGTTTAAGTGATTCATTCACTCCCACACTCTGCACTTCAGCTGCTTTTGTTTTGCTCGGCAGTGTGATGTGTCTAATACATGGTAGAAACGCACTGTGCCAAACGTCAGCTCGGCGAGCTGTTGGGAACACACATGAATGTCAAGGTAATGACGTCAGCCGGGAGGCAAAAGAACTTTAAAAACACAGAGAGAGAGAAAGAAAGAAAGAAAGAAAGGCCTCTCGCTTTGAGCTCACTCGTCCTTGTACAGTAAGAGAAGGATCCCACCAAGTGTGTTGTCGGAGGCTTTCATGGCCGGAATCACTGGGTTGCTGTGAGTTTTCCGGGCTGTATGGCATATGTTCCAGAAGCATTCTCTCCTGACGTTTTGCCCACATCCACGACAAGCATCCTGGTACCTATTGATCTACTCACATTGGCATGTTTTCGAACGGCTAGGTTGGCAGAGGCTGGGGCTAACAGCGGGAGCTCACTCTGCTCCCCGGATTCGAACCGGCAACCTTTTGGTCTGCAAGTTCGGCAGCTCAGCACTTTAACACGCTGTGCCACCGGGGGCTTCTTATCGTTATATAATAATAATAATAATAATAATAATAATAATAATAATAATAATAATAATATCTATATACAGTAGAGTCTCACTTATCCAACACTCGCTTATCCAACGTTCTGGATTATCCAACGCCTTTTTGTAGTCAATGTTTTCAATACATCGTGATATTTTGGTGCCAAGTTGGTAAATACAGTAATTTCTACATAGCATTACTGTGTATTGAACTACGTTTTCTGTCAAATTTGTGGTATAACATAATGTTTTGGTGTTTAATTTGTAAAAGCATAACCTAATTTGATGTTTAATAGTCGTTTCCTTAATCTTTCCTTATTATCCAACATATTCGCTTATCCAACGTTCTGCTGGCCCGTTTACGTTGGATAAGCGAGACTCTACTGTATATAAAAGGGTAATGAAATTTCGGCCTAGGACAAAACAACAAAACTACACATCCCAGAAACACTGGCATCACGGCAGCGGACAAAACAACAAAAGTAAGCACCCCACAACCTCGAAAATTGACATCACAACCCCTCCTCCATGCCTCTAGGTTGATACAACAAAAAGAAAAGAAAAATAAAGTCCTAATTAGAGGGAGGAGAATAATTGTTTTTATTCCAATTGCTGCAACTTAGAAGGCTAAGCTCCGCCCACTTGGTCCCCTGGCAACCCACTCAGCCCAGGGGACAGGCAGAGTTAGGCCTCACTTAGGCCTCTTCCACACTGCCTATAAAATACAGATTCTCTGCCTCTATGTTCATACAACAAAAAGCTCCAGCTATTCCAGAAAATGGCCAGGCTTTGAGGCTGCAAGGCTATTCACTGCTATTCCAGCTGGCCAACAAAGGATTCCCATAAGCCACAGCAACGCGTGGCCGGGCAAAGCTAGTATTATATATAATTACTGTAAATACTCGAGTATAAGCCTATAATATAATATAATATAACATAATATAATAAATACAATACAGTATAATATAATATAATTAATATAATATAATATTATGATGTAATACAATGTACAGTAGAGTCTCACTTATCCAACGTTCTGGATAAGTGAATATGTTGGATAATAAGGAGAGATTAAGGAGAAGCCTATTAAACACCAAATTAGGTTATGATTTTACAAATTAAGCACCAAAACATCATGTTAGACAACAAATTTGACAGAAAAAGCAATCCAATACACAGTAACGTTATGTAGTAATTACTGTATTTACGAATTTAGCACCAAAATATCATGATGTATTGAAAACATTGACTACAAAAATGCGTTGGATAATCCAAAATGTTGGATAAGCGAATGTTGGATAAGTGAGACTCTACTGTAATATAATATAATGATGTAATACAATGTAATAAGAATTCACTATTATAATTGTATATTTATATTACATGCAATATTACTAATAATATTGCAATATAGTCGTTTAATATAATATATTGTATATATATACACTTGTAAACCGCCCTGAGTCCCCTTCGGGGTGAGAAGGGCGGGATATAAATGTCGCAAATAAATAATATAATATAATATAATATAATGTAAGGGTTTGTTAATTTTTACACATGCGTTATATTAAAATATATACGTACTGTATATACTCGAGTATAAGCCTAGGTTTTCAGCCTTTTTTTTTTTAAGACCGAAAAAGCCCCCCTCGGCTTATACTCAGGTGAGGGTCCTGGTTGGCTTATATTTGGGTCAGCTTATACTTATGAATATATGGTACATTTATTATTTTTCTCTATTATTATTGGTATTATTACATTTATTATTTTACTCTATTATTATTGTTACTATTACAATTATTTTACTCTCTTTTTATTATTATTGATACATTTATTATTTCACTCTGATCCTATTATATATATATATATATATATATATATATAATTATAATAATTATTTAATAATAATAACAATAATAATTTATTAATAATATTATTATTATTGCATTTATTATTTTATTCTATTTATTATGACTGTATTATTTTCCTGTATTTGTTATTATTTATTATTTTATTCTATTTATTATGACTGTATTATTTTCCTGTATTTGTTATTATTATTATTATTATTATTAGTAGTAGTAGTAGTAGTAGTAGTAGTATTATTTTACATTTGAGCTTGATGTAAATATTCAAAAACATTTAACCTACGGATGCTTCAATTAATGTAATTTTATTGGTATCAATTTTTATTTCTGGTATTGATCACCCTCGGCTTATACTGGAGTCAGTTTTTTTGTGGTAAAATTAGGTGTCTCGGCTTATATTCGAGTCGGCTTATACTCGAGTATATACGGTATATATATATATATAATATATAAATAACTAGCTGTGCCCGGCCACGCGTTGCTGTGGCAAAGTGGTGGTGGTCTTGGTTAAAAATTGTTGTGTAATTTTTATTTGACGTTATTTGTATTTTTAATTAATTTTATTGTAAGTTATATTTTTATTTATTATATTTTATTATTTTCTTGTATTATTTTTAGTTATTTTCTGTTATTATAGTATTTTATTGTATTATTTTTTTAAGTGTTTTTTATTTTTTTTATTGGGTTGCTAGGAGACCAAGTTGGAGGAGCTTAGCCTTCTAACTGGCAGCAATTGGATAAAAGCAATTATTCCTCTCTCTCTAATTAGGACTTTATTTTTCTTTTCTTTTTGTTGTATCAACCTAGAGGCGTGGATGATGGGTTGTGTTGTCAAATTTCGAGGTTGGAGGGCCTGTAGTTTTGTTGTTTTGTGGGTCGCTGTGATGCCATCACTCTTTTATATAGATAGAAATAATATTAATATATAATAATTAAAGTTATAATTATATCTAATTATAATTAATGATAATAATAATAATATATAATAATATATTAGGTAAAGGTAAAGGTTTTCCCCTGACGTTAAGTCCAGTCATGTCCGACTCTGGGGGTTGGTGCTCATCTCCATTTCTAAGCCGAAGAGCCGGTGTTGTCTGTAGACACCTCCAAAGTCATGTGGCTGGCATGACTGCATATAATAATAATAATAATAATAATAATAATAATAATAATAATAATACACCACACAGTCCTAGACACTTGGGAAGTGTTCGACTTGTGATTTTGTGGAACGAAATCCAGCATATCTATCTTGTTTGCTGTGTCATACAATAAAATAATAATAATAATAATAATAATAATAATAATAATAATAAACCACACAGTCCTAGACACTTGGGAAGTGTTCGACTTGTGATTTTGTGAAACGAAATCCAGCATATCTATCTTGTTTGCTGTGTCATACAATAAAATAATAATAATAATAATAATAATAATAATAATAATAATAAACCACACAGTCCTAGACACTTGGGAAGTGTTCGACTTGTGATTTTGTGAAACGAAATCCAGCATATCTATCTTGTTTGCTGTGTCATACAATAAAATAATAATAATAATAATAATAATAATAATAATAATAATAATACACCACACAGTCCTAGACACTTGGGAAGTGTTCGACTTGTGATTTTGTGAAACGAAATCCAGCATATCTATCTTGTTTGCTGTGTCATACAATAAAATAATAATAATAATAATAATAATAATAATAATAATAATAATAATAATACACCACACAGTCCTAGACACTTGGGAAGTGTTCGACTTGTGATTTTGTGAAACGAAATCCAGCATATCTATCTTGTTTGCTGTATCATACAATAAAATAATAATAATGATTATGATGATGACTCTTGAGGGGGAATCCTTTGTTGGGAGTTGTTAGCTGGCTTGTTAGCCTAGTAGTTAGCTGGTTGTTTTGTTGTTGTTTTTATTATTATTATTATTATTATTATTATTATTATTATTATTATTATTATTATTATTATTATGATGTATGGCACAGCAAACAAGATAGATATGCTGGATTCCGTTTCACAAAACCACAAGTCGAACACTTCCCAAGTGTCTAGGACTGTGTGATGTATTTATTATTATTATTATTATTATTATTATTATTATTATTATTATTATTATTGTATGACACAGCAAACAAGGTAGATATAGAATTATTATTTTTATTTTATTGTATGACACAGCAAACGAGATAGATATGCTGGATTTCGTTTCGCAAAACCACAAGTCGAACACTTCCCAAGTGTCTAGGACTGTGTGATGTATTTATTATTATTATTATTATTATTATTATTATTATTATTATTATTATTGTATGACACAGCAAACAAGGTAGATATAGAATTATTATTTTTATTTTATTGTATGACACAGCAAACGAGATAGATATGCTGGATTTCGTTTCACAAAATCCCAAGTCGAACACTTCCCAAGTGTCTAGGACTGTGTGATGTATTTTCTGATGATGTGTGCAGATCCCAGTATTATTATTATTATTATTATTATTATTATTATTATTATTATTATTATTATTATTGAACAATCCAGGCTCCGGCTCACTTTCCCAAACCAAGCCACCTCTTCTTGCTTCCCTCCCATAAGGGTCTGCTTCTGTGGTCTTTGCAAACCCACCTGCTCCCGTGGCCTTGACGTGTTCCGGGAAATGTAATTAAAGGCATCACGGAGCGCCTGGAGATTTCAGAGGCGGTAAAGGGCCTTCTCCCTCACCCCAAAGCGCTCCACTCTTCTTCCCGCAAGTGCTTTCATCTCTTGCGAACACAGTGTGTTCTCTCTCTCTACCGTTCTCTTTCTTCTTGTGCTTATGAGCACAACAACAACAAAAAGGTAACTGGAGGAGGAACTTGAGAGAGCGATCTGGAACATGAATTAAGGTCTCTACCAGGCATGGGAAAACTTCGGAACTAAAGGTGTTTGGACTCCAACTCCCACAATTCCTAACAGTCTCAGGCCCCTTCCTTTCGCCTGTCAACCGCTTAAGCCAAGTTTTGTCCAGATCCATCACGACATGGAGGAGCCTTTGTGGTACAAACCAATAATAATAATAATAATAATAATAATAATAATAATAATAATAATAATAGGAAACAATAGACAATGACAAAATTACGATCTGCCAGCTGCAAAAGGCCACCCTACTGGGATCTGCGCGCATCATCCGAAAATACATCACACAGTCCTAGACACTTGGGAAGTGTTCGACTTGTGATTTTGTGATATAACATCCAGCATATCTATCTTGTTTGCTGTGTCACAATAAAATGATAATAATAATAATAATAATAATAATAATAATAATAATAATAGGAAACAATAGACAATGACAAAATTACGATCTGCCAGCTGCAAAAGGCCACCCTACTGGGATCTGCGCGCATCATCCGAAAATACATCACACAGTCCTAGACACTTGGGAAGTGTTCGACTTGTGATTTTGTGATATAACATCCAGCATATCTATCTTGTTTGCTGTGTCACAATAAAATGATAATAATAATAATAATAATAATAATAATAATAATAATAATAATAATAATAGGAAACAATAGACAATGACAAAATTACGATCTGCCAGCTGCAAAAGGCCACCCTACTGGGATCTGCGCGCATCATCCGAAAATACATCACACAGTCCTAGACACTTGGGAAGTGTTCGACTTGTGATTTTGTGATATAACATCCAGCATATCTATCTTGTTTGCTGTGTCACAATAAAATGATAATAATAATAATAATAATAATAATAATAATAATAATAATAATAACAATAGGAAACAATAGACAATGACAAAATTACGATCTGCCAGCTGCAAAAGGCCACCCTACTGGGATCTGCGCGCATCATCCGAAAATACATCACACAGTCCTAGACACTTGGGAAGTGTTCGACTTGTGATTTTGTGATATAACATCCAGCATATCTATCTTGTTTGCTGTGTCACAATAAAATGATAATAATAATAATAATAATAATAATAATAATAACAACAACAACAACAACAACAACAACAATTATTATTATTATTATTATTCATTCACTGCACCCTCACAGTGATATTGACCGGCTATATCTGCCTAGAAGATCAGGGGGCAGAGGACTCTTATAAGTAAAACAAGCAGTCAAAGAAGAAGAACATGCCCTGGCAGAATATGTCAAGCAAAGTGAAGAACCTGCTTTGATTGAAGTCAAAAATCAGAAACTCCTCAAAGCCAGTACAAGAAAACCGCACTACAAACTAGAGATTATATGTACATACAATAAATAAGTTATATGTACATACAATAAATAATAATAATAATAATAATAATAATAATAATAATAATAATAACAACAACAACAACAAGCAGTCAAAGAAGAAGAACATGCCCTGGCAGAAGATGTAAAGCAAAGTGAAGAGCCTCCTTTGATTGAAGTCAAAAATCAGAAACTCCTCAAATCACA
Source organism: Anolis carolinensis (assembly GCF_035594765.1). Lineage (NCBI taxonomy): Eukaryota > Metazoa > Chordata > Lepidosauria > Squamata > Anolidae > Anolis > Anolis carolinensis. Next base: position 10,424,383 of record NW_026943826.1, read on the forward strand.
GCAGACAAAAAAACCAGTACAAGAAAACCGCACTACAAACTAGAGCTGACAGCTGGCACAACAAAACATTGCATGGAAAGTTCCTTGACAAAATTGAAGGAAAAGCTGATTAGGAGAAGACCTGGCTCTGGCTCACGAATGGGACCCTGAAGAAGGAGACAGAAGGCCTGATCCTTGCAGCCCAGGAGCAAGACATCAGGACAAAGGCAATTAATAATAATAATAATAATAATAATAATAATAATAATAATAATAATAGAAGACCTGGCTCTGGCTCACGAATGGGACCCTGAAGAAGGAGACAGAAGGCCTGATCCTTGCAGCCCAGGAGCAAGACATCAGGACAAAGGCAATGAAGGCCAAGATCGAAAAATCAGCTGTTGACCCAAAATGCAGACTGTGCAAGGAAACTGACGAAACCATTGATCATATCCTCAGCTGCTGTAAGAAACTCACACAGACAGACTACAAACAGAGGCACAACTATGTGGCCCAAATGATTCATTGGATCGTATGCCTCAAGTCCCACCTCCCTGCAGCAAAGAACTGGTGGGATCACAAACCTGCAAAAGTATTGGAAAATGAGCACGCAAAGATAGTGTGGGACTTCCGAATCCAGACTGACAAAGTTCTAGAACACAACACACCAGACATCACAGTTGTGGAAAAGAAAAAAGTTTGGATCATTGATGTTGCCATCCCAGGTGACAGTTGCATTGATGAAAAACAACAGGAAAAACTCAGCCGCTATCAGGACCTCAAGATTGAACTCCAAAGACTCTGGCAGAAACCAGTGCAGGTGGTCCCGGTGGTGATCGGCACATTGGGTGCCGTGCCAAAAGATCTCAGCCGGCATTTGGAAACAATAGACATTGACAAAATTAGGATCTGCCAACTGCAAAAGGCCACCTTACTTGAACTGCGCACATCATCTGAAAATACATTGCACAGTCCTAGACACTTGGGAAGTGTTCGACTTGTGATTTTGTGATACAAAATCCAGCATATCTATTTTGTTTGCCGTGTCATACAATAAAATAATAATAATAATAATAATAATAATAATAATAATAATTTTTCATGTCAGGAGCAACCGGAGTTGCTTCTGGAGTGAGAGAATTGGCCGTCTGCAAGGACATTGCCCAGGGGACGCCCAGATGTTTTGAGGTTTTTACCATCCTTGTGGGAGGCTTCTCTCATGTCCCCGCATGGAGCTGGAGCTGATAGAGGGAGCTCATCCGCACTCTCCCCGGGTGGGATTCGAACCTGGCAGCTTTCAGGTCAGCAACCCAACCTTCAAGTTACGAGGCTTTTATCCCCTTGGCCACCAGGGGCTCCTATAATAATAATAATAATAATAATAATAATAATAATAATAATAATAATAATAATAATAATAATAATAATTTCTCAATAATAATAATAATAATAATAATAATAATAATAATAATAATAATAATATTAATAGTTTCTCAAGTCACGCCTGACATGGAAAAAATATTATTATTATTATTTATAATAATAATAATAATAATAATAATAATAATAATAATAATAATAATAATTTTTTTTTTCCATGTCAGGCGTGACTTGAGAAACTGCAAGTCGCTTCTGGTGTGGGAGAGTTGGCCGTCTGCAAGGATGTTGCCTCGGGGACAATCAATCCCCTCCTAACCCCACCAGGACTCTGTATCGGGTATTTGCGTCAAATTGGGTCCAGTGAATGAAAATACATCCCTGCATATCAGATATTTCGATTCATATCAGTAGCCAAAAGACAGTGATGAAGTTGCAACGGAAATCATTTTGTTGTTGGGGGTCACCACAACATGAGGAACCGTATCAAGGGGTCGCGGTGTTATCGCCATGTGGGGAAGCCATGGCGGAATCGGCTAAAATAAAATGACACGGACTTGGCTGCCGAATAGAGAAAACCGAACAAAAGGAGTGCGGATCTGCTGGAGGAGGTTAGGACTGACGGTATAGATTTCCCGCTTCGGCACGTTGCCACCTGGAAGGTGTGGCATCGTGCCTGCACCACAGGACCACGGCGTGGCCTCCGAAAGAAATGGAAAGAGATGCCACCAGGCAGCGGGCAGCCCACATCTCTCGGCAACGGCCATGTTTCTGGAGGAAGTCCCTTCTCTGACGCACTGGCACCACCTGTCTCTTTATCCCCAGTGGCATCTGTTGGCATTTTTGGGTCTGCCAACTCAAGAATAACAGTGCGGTTGGAGGGGCGGAGGCTGGGAAGGGAGGAAAGATGCTTAGTTCCGCTATTGGGAAGGGATGCCAGAGGGACAGGTTGCCTATCAGAGCGGGGGCCGAAACGGGGAATGCATGTGTGTTATGGAACCATGAAAAACACGTCTTTTTCAGGAGAGTCATCTCTCTCAAGAGAACCTATCTGCATTGTCGAACCCATCCGATATTTCCCGCACACTGATACTTCTATATGCATTGTCAAACCCATTTGATATTTCCCGCACACCGATACTTTGTCAAACCCATCCGATATTTCCCGCACACCGACACTTCTGCATTGTCAAACTCATTCGATATTTCCCGCACACTCATACTTTGTCAAACCCATCCGATATTTCCCGCACACCGACACTTCTGCATTGTCAAACTCATTCGATATTTCCCGCACACTCATACTTTGTCAAACCCATACGATATTTCCCTCACACCGATACTTCTATCTGCATTGTTGAACCCATCCGATATTTCCCGCACACCTATACTTCTGCATTCTCGAACTCATCCGATATTTCCCGCACACCTATACTTCTGCATTCTCGAACTCATCCAATATTTCCCGCACACCGATACTTCTACATTGTCGAACTCATCCAATATTTCTCGCACACCTATACTTCTGCAATGTCGAACTCATCCGATATTTCCCGCAAACCAATACTTCTATCTACATTGTCGAATGCATTCGATATTTCCCGCACACCGATACATCTGCATTGTCAAACCTATTCTATATTTCCCGCACACCGATACTTCTGTCTGCATTGTCGAACCCATTCAATATTTCCCGCACACCGATACTTTGTCAAACCTATTCGATATTTACCGCACACCGATACTTCTATCTGCATTGTCGAACCCATCCGATATTTCCCGCACACCGATACTTTGTCAAACCTATACAATATTTCCCTCACTCCGATACTTCTGTCTGCATTGTCGAACCCATTCAGCATTTCCCGCACACCGATACTTCTATCTGCATTGTCGAACCCATTCGATATTTCCCACACACCGATACTTTGTCAAACCTATACAATATTTTTCTCACACTGATACTTCTATCTGCATTGTCGAACCCATCCGATATTTCCCGCACACCGATACTTTGTCAAACCTATTCGATATTTACCGCACACCAATACTTCTATCTGCATTGTCGAACCCATCCGATATTTCCCGCACACCCATACTTTGTCAAATCTATACAATATTTCCCTCACTCCGATACTTCTGTCTGCATTGTCGAACCCATTCAGTATTTCCCGCACACCGATACTTCTATCTGCATTGTCGAACCCATTCGATATTTCCCGCACACCGATACTTTGTCAAACCTATACGATATTTTTCTCACACTGATACTTCTATCTGCATTGTCGAACCCATCCGATATTTCCCGCACACCGATACTTTGTCAAACCTATTCGATATTTACCGCACACCGATACTTCTATCTGCATTGTCGAACCCACCCGATATTTCCCGCACACCCATACTTCTATGGCAACTGCCTTCCACGAAACGACCTCCCCACAAATTACAATGTGAAAGGCAGGCCCAATCCGACAACGATGCTTTTTGCAAATCTTAAACTAAATGGAGCAGCTGGTGAATTTTTAAGAAGCCGTTGGGGGAAAAAAACAACAAAACAACCCCATATACACAAAAGCTTCCAGGAGCAGCCACTGTTAGAAGACCAACACATGTTTTCTTAAAGCCAGGCAGTGGCTTTGGTTCTATATAATATAATTTGCACCTCATTATTTATGACTCACTGTAAGCAATCGTTTGCTCTCCCTTTCTCTAGACCACCTTTTCACTGTTCTTTTTCTTTCCCTCTCCTCTTTTGCTACAGTTCGAAATGCCTCTAATTTAAGATCGGCCATTTGCACCCAACCAATACATTGTTATATGTATGTATCTTAGTTGGCTTAATGGATCTGAACCACTTTGGCACACAGATCCTTCATGATCCAAATAATAATAATAATAATAATAATAATGCATCACACAGTCCTAAACACTCGGGAAGTGTTCGACTTGTGATTCTGTGATACGAAATCCAGCATATAAATCTCGTTTGCTGTTTTTTTGTGTCAGTATAATAATAATAATAATAAAATTAATAATAAATAATGCATCACACAGTCCTAAACACTCGGGAAGTGTTCGACTTGTGATTCTGTGATACGAAATCCAGCATATATATCTCGTTTGCTTTTGTGTGTGTCAGTATAATAATAATAATAATAATAATAATAATAATGCATAACACAGTCCTAAACACTCGGGAAGTGTTCGACTTGTGATTCTGTGATACGAAATCCAGCATATAAATCTCGTTTGCTGTTTTTTTGTGTCAGTATAATAATAATAATAATAATAATAATAATAATAATAAAATTAATAATAAATAATGCATCACACAGTCCTAAACACTCGGGAAGTGTTCGACTTGTGATCCTGTGATACGAAATCCAGCATATATATCTCGTTTGCTTTTGTGTGTGTCAGTATAATAATAATAATAATAATAATAATAATAATAATAATAATAATAATGCATAACACAGTCCTAAACACTCGGGAAGTGTTCGACTTGTGATCCTGTGATACGAAATCCAGCATATATATCTCGTTTGCTTTTGTGTGTGTCAGTATAATAATAATAATAATAATAATAATAATAATAATAATGCATAACACAGTCCTAAACACTCGGGAAGTGTTCGACTTGTGATTCCTTGATACGAAATCCAGCATATATATCTCGTTTGCTGTTTTTTTGTGTCAGTATAATAATAATAATAATAATAATAATAATAATAATAATAATAATAATAATAATAATAACTTCCCTAGGAGACTCAGAACAAATTACAGCATTGACATACATAAGAATATCATATACAATGAGATACACAAACAAAGGCAAAGGCTTCTCCTTTCATTTCCGGCTCATCTCTGGTTCTGGGAAATGCTTTTCTCCATTTTCAAGACAAGGAGCTTGCATTTTCACCCTGTTCGTGTGGCCAGCAAGATGGCTTGGAGTGTCCCTTTGCCTTTTCCTGCCAATGCGATACCTATTTATCTACTCACATTTGCATATTTTTGAACTGCTAGGCTGTCAGGAGCTAGGGCTGACAGACAGGAACTCATCCTGTCCCATGAAAAGAGATTGCCTATAGCCGCCTATGAAATAGAGCTTTTCAGAGCTGGAGGAAGGAGAAAGCAAGCGAGTAGAGGTGCCTATGAAACCCAAGCAATAGTGTATATACACTATTTTTTACATAACCAACTAACTCTTGGCTGAATATGTGATACTGAAGGATGTCGAGAATATTCAACATTTTTCAAGCGGCGCTGAAGTGGCAGAATAGACAGGAAACAATAAGGACCAGCTAACACCACCCAACAAAGGATTCCCCCAGGCTTTGAAACTACAAGGCTATTCAATGTTAATTAAGGTGGCTAATTGCAACATTCACACTTGCCTCCAACACACAAGACTTCTTTCTCATTCCACAGATATATCAACCCCAACAGACCTCCCAACCTCTGAGGATGCCTGTCATAGATGTGGGCGAAACGTCAGGAGAGAATGCTTCTGGAACATGGCGAGACAGCCCGGAAAACTCACAACAACCTAGAATATACTCAATTTTAATCCTGGCTTCATGTAAACGCCTAAAACAGCCACTAGGTGGCAAACTACACATATGTGTTTGTCGAAGGTTTTCATGGCCAGGATCACAGGGTTGTTGTATGTTTTCCGGGCTGTATGGCCATGTTCCAGAAGTATTCTCTCCTGACGTTTCGCCCACATCTATGGCAGACATCCTCAGAGGTTGTGAGGTCCGTAGATCCATTGACGCAGGGACTACGAATACACAACACTGACGGGCGCTTAACTCTGTGATGCATTCATAACTGGGACATAGGATTCCAGCCAGCCTTCCCATATACATATACCTCACAACCTCTGAGGATGCCTGCCATAGATGTGGGCAAAACGTCAGGAGAGAATACTTCAGGAACATGGAGATATATTCCTCACAACCTCTGAGGATGCCTGCCATAGATGTGGGCAAAACGTCAGGAGAGAATACTTCAGGAACATGGAGATATATTCCTCACAACCTCTGAGGATGCCTGCCATAGATGTGGGCAAAACGTCAGGAGAGAATACTTCAGGAACATGGAGATATATTCCTCACAACCTCTGAGGATGCCTGCCATAGATGTGGGCAAAACGTCAGGAGAGAATACTTCAGGAACATGGAGATATATTCCTCACAACCTCTGAGGATGCCTGCCATAGATGTGGGCAAAACGTCAGGAGAGAATACTTCAGGAACATGGAGATATATTCCTCACAACCTCTGAGGATGCCTGCCATAGATGTGGGCAAAACGTCAGGAGAGAATACTTCAGGAACATGGAGATATATTCCTCACAACCTCTGAGGATGCCTGCCATAGATGTGGCTAAAACGTCAGGAGACAATACTTCTGGAACAGGGCCATACAGCCCAGAAAACATACAACGAACTACACATATTTTTCGTGACCCCCAGATTCATATTGGATCACGACCCACAGTTTAAGAAGCTATCGGTTTTATAGAGTAGACCCGGCCTCCATAAATGCCTTCTTTATATTACTTGTGAAATGTGTTGTTGAAGGCTTTCATGGCCGGGATCACAGGGTTGTTGTGTGTTTTCCGGGCCGTATGGCCATGTTCTAGAAGTATCCTCTCCTGACGTTTCACCCACATCTATGGCAGGCATCCTCAGAGGTTGTGAGGTATATGAATATGGGAAGGCTGGCTGGAATCCTATGTCGCAGTGATGAATGCATCACAGAGTTAAGCGCCCGTGAGTATTGTGTATTTGTAGTCCCTGCGTCAACGGACCTACGGACCTCACAACCTCTGAGGATGCCTGCCATAGATGTGGGTGAAACGTCAGGAGAGAATACTTCTGGAACATGGCCAGACAGCCCAGAAAACATACAACAACCCTGTGATCCTGGCCATGAAAGCATTCGACAAACACATATGTGAAGTTTGCCACCTAGTGGCTGTTTTAGGCGTTTACATGAAGCCAGGAGAAAAATTGAGTATATTCTAGGTTGTTGTGAGTTTTCCGGGCTGTCTCGCCATGTTCCAGAAGCATTCTCTCCTGACGTTTCGCCCACATCTATGGCAGGCATCCTCAGAGGTTGTGAGGTATATGTATATGGGAAGGCTGGCTGGAATCCGACGTCGCAGTGATGAATGCATCACAGAGTTAAGCGCCCGTGAGTGTTGTGTATTCGTAGTCTCTGCGTTGTGAACGTTCAAATGCCTCAAAGGTTGAAAGGGAAGGATGCTGCCGAACAGCAGGAAGGAACCTCCCAAGAAAGTGAAGTTTGTGCTGCGTTCGGAGGAAACGAAGCTTCACAGAGAGAGGAGAAAATGCTGGAAATAAAAAGACGCCAACAAGCTGGAATTGACAATGGCAGGGAGCAACAATAGGAGCTAATGGAAGCCGTTTGTGGAAGGAATCGTGAATAACTGTGCCACAAAGAATGCATGGCAGTGTCCCAAGGCAGGCATCCAAGGAATACCAGCTGGGGCATGAACAGGGAGCAATGGGAGGCGGAGGGAGGTTTTAATAGCATCAATAGAACCGTTGGCAACCGCTTCCCTTCAAGTGCTTCACCAAACAAGACAAGCTGCTGAGAGACAAATAATAAGGTTGCGATAAAATCACATTCAAGGTGTCTGTATCGCCACCCGGTTCTGCCTGACGGCGGGTGGCCGAGGGTTTTACAGGACCAAGAACGTTGGCAAGGAGAGATGGATCCTCTGTTGTTTCAAAGACAGCATTGGGAATCGGATGGGATTCTGGAAGGGAAACCAGAACGATGGGTCTTATAGTTTTCCAAGATCCACCTCGTAATAATGCCCATGAGGATTCCATCACATGGAGCCATGGCAATAAAAGTGGGGTGCAAGGGCATTCATTCCATATTGTAAAGGCAACAAGGGAAGGGTATGGACCTTGGGAAACTAGATCTCCATCGCATGGATGGAAAAGATGGGGAAAGCCTTTACCTCTGTTTGTGTATTGTCTGTCCTTGTTAATTGTATAATGGCATTGAATGCTTGCTGTATATGTGTTCTGTAATCCACCCTGAGCGAAATACAAATAAAGTATGTCATCATCATCATCATCATCAGCATCCCCAGGAGAATTCCATCACATGGATGGAAAAGATGGGGAAAGCCTTTACCTCTGTTTATGTATTGTCTGTCCTTGTTAATTGTATAATGACATTGAAAGTTTGCTGTATATGTGTTCTGTAATCCACCCTGAGTATATTATTATTATTATTATTATTAGTATTACTTTAATCATCATCATCATCATTATCATCATCATCCCCAGAAGAACTCCATCTAATGGATGCAAAAGATGAGGAAAGCCTTTACCTCTGTTTATGTATTGTCTGTCTTTGTATAACGACATTGAAAGTTTGCTGTATATATGTTCTGTAATCCGCCCTGAGCAAAATATAAATAAAGTATATTATTATTATTATTATTATTATTATTATTATTATTATTATTATTATCATCATCATCCCTAGGAGAACTCCATCGTGTGGATGGAAAAGATGAGGAAAGCCTTTACCTCTGTTTGTGTATTGTCTGTCTTTGTTAATTGTATAATGACATTGAAAGTTTGCTGTATATGTGTTCTGTAATCCACCCTGAGTATATTATTATTATTATTATTATTATTATCATCATCAACATCTTCATCATCCCCAGGAGAACTCCAATCGCATGGATGGAAAAGATGAGGAAAGCCTTTACCTCTGTTTGTGTATGGTCTGTCCTTGTTAATGGTATAACGGCATTGAATGTTTGCTGTATATATGTTCTGTAATCCGCCCTGAGCAAAATATAAATAAAGTATATTATTATTATTATTAACATCATCATCATCCCCAGGAGAAAGGGAAAGCCTTTACCTCTGTGTGTATTGTCTGTCCTTGTTAATTGTATAACGGCATTGAATGTTTGCTGTATATATGTTCTGTAATCCACCCTGAGTATATTATTATATTATTATTATTATTATCATCATCATCATCATCATCATCATCATCAGGAGAACTCCATTGCATGGATGGAAAAGATGGGGAAAGCCTTTACCTCTGTTTGTGTATTATCTGCCCTTGTTAATTGTATAACGGCACTGAATGTTTGCTGTATATGTGTTCTGTAATCCACCCAATAATAATAGAGAAAAATAATAAATATACCATGTATATTTGAGTATACGCTGACCTGAATATAAGCCCACCAGGACCCTCACCCGAGTATAAGCCGAGGAGGCTTTTTCAGTCCTAAAAAAGGACTGAAAAACTAGGCTTATACTCGAGTATATACAGTATATGTACATTGTGATATGCCCTGAGTCCCCTTCGGGGTGAGAAATGCGGAATATAAATACTGCAAATTAAGAAATAAGCTTGCGCGGACTTGGTGATGTGCCTGCGAAATGTTGGAAGGCACGAACGAGCCGCCTCCTTCCAAGTTCAGGTTTTTCTCGTTCCACGGAAAGGAGGGAGGGATTCCAGTGGGGCGCAGACCCCACACCGAGAGCGCATTAGCTGCTTGACAACACTCTGGAAAAAGCTGCTGCCCTGATCTCCCGTTTCCTTTTGGGCACAGCCTGCCGCGGCTTAAAAATCGAGCATTGGAGTGCGTTGCTTCGGGGTTTGTTTTGACTGCCAAGAGATGAACCCAATTGTCTTTGCCTTCTGTTCCGGATAACTTTGTAGGCACACAGGCTATGTTTAGCATCACCTCCTTGCGAAAAGAGAGAGAGAAAAAAAACGAGGTCACGGAAGAATTGCCCAATTCCATCTAGCACAGTTGCTTTCCTTTTCGCGATAGCCTATCATCGAAAGAGGGGGGAATGACCCACTCTGTTTATTTGCTTTAATATCTCAGAGTCCAAACAAGGAAAGGACAAGAGTGGGTGGTGCGGGAGTGGGATGGAGCCAAACATGTAAATATAATTATTTTTTTTTCTGTTTTGTTTTTGAGGCATCCGGTCAAAAGGCATGTTCCTCTTGCATGCTGGCTGCCTCCCGATTTAGCAAAGCGTTTTGGTGCGTTGCTAAGATGCAAGGCAGAATCGTACAAACAATCGGCTCTAAACCTGACGGGCAGAAATGCGGATACTGCAAAGTTAAAAAAAAAAAAAACACGAAGCGTGTGTGTTTCGTAACGAAAGGAGGCAATGCCCAGGATTCAACTTTTCTTCCATTCCTGTTGTTGCTCCCTTTCCGTATCAGTCCAAATTGAACACTATTACACTGAACGTGTCTTGTAGAGTTGTGTGCAGAACTGTTTGTTTCATCCGATCTTAAGTTACTTTCGTTACCTTTGGGAGCACGTAACGGTAAGGCCGCTCCTTGTATCAAAAACGTGGAAGCAAGCAGGAGCCGATTTTGGTTCTTTGCCTACTTTTCATGAGCATGCCTCCTTGCCTTGGAAGGAGAGTGAGCATGTGTGTGATGTGCAGACCCAGAAAACACAAACGCCTGCCTGCAGCTGAGCGCCTCCTCTAGAGCAAGAATGAGAACTGGCCTACTTGCCTTTGAAAGAGAGAGTGTGTATGTGTGGCGTGCAGACCCAGAAAGTCTGTGCGCCTGCCTGCAGCCAAGCGCCTCCTCTAGAGTAAGGATGACAACTTGTCTCCTTGCCATGGAAAGAGTGCGTATGTATATGCAGGTCTGGAAAGCACATATGCATGCCTGCAGCCGAGTGCCTCCTCTAGAGTAAGAATGAGAACGTGCCTCCTTGCCTTGGAAAGAGTGCACGTGTGTGTGGCATGCAGGCCCAGAAAGCATACACGCCTGCCTGCAGCCGAGCGCCTCCTCTAGAGTAAGAATGAGAACGTGCTTCTTTGCCTTGGAAAGAGTGCACGTGTGTGTGGCATGCAGGCCCAGAAAGCATACACGCCTGCCTGCAGCCGAGCGCCTCCTCTAGAGTAAGAATGAGAACGTGTCTCCTTGCCTTGGAAAGAGAGTGCGCATGTGTGTGTGGCATGCAAGCCTAGAAAGCACACACGCCGGCCTGCAGCCGAGCGCCTCCTCTAGAGTAAGAATGAGAACTTGTCTCCTTGCCATGGAAAGATTGTGTGTGTGTGTGGCGTGTAGGCCCAGAAAGTACACACACCTGCCTGCAGCCAAGCGCCTCCTCTAGAGTAAGAGTGAGAACGTGCCTCCTTGTCATGGAAAGATTGTGTGTGTGTGTGTGTGTGTGGTGTGCAGGCCCAGAAAGCACATACGCCTGCCTGCAGCCGAGCGCCTCCTCTAGAGTAAGAATGAGAACTTGTCTCCTTGCCATGGAAAGATTGTGTATGTGTGTGTGTGGCGTGTAGGCCCAGAAAGCCCACACTCCTGCCTGCAGCCAAACACCTCTCCTCTTGAGTAGAAAGGTAAGAAGCCTCCTTAAAGAGCACATCTACCTGCAGCTGAGCGCCTCTCCTTTAGAGTAATGTCTAAAATGACGGGAAGGGGAGCCTAGCTTTGATTTGTTGACTTGTTTTATATATGTATATACCTTTGGGGTCGTGTAGCAATTTCTCGGGCAAAAAGGGGTCGCAAGTGGGAAAAGTTTAAGAAACCCTGATATAATGTACTAATCATAATGTTACCGTATATACTCATGTATAAATTGAAAAAAACCATGCCCTAAAACTGTGTCATGGCTCTGTACGCTGGTCTGAAAGCAGTTTCTAATGTGTACCCTCCACTTATCCATGAAAATCCATTCATTTTGCCCTAAAATCCTGCCCTTGACTTATATACGTGAGTATATATGGTAGTTCCTGAGGATTGTGCTGTGTTTAAACAATAAATAAGCTAAATGGTGCTGACTGGGAAGGGTGGTGGTCTACCAGTGCACTGACTCAATTGAAGACTAGTTTGTGCTACTTGAATGGCAGAGAGCACAGAAGAGAACGAGCGATTCTTCGCTGGTGTTAGTGGCATCCGTCGCACATCTGTGACTCGATGCATTTCAGATTCAAGATCTGTGTTCAAATGACTAATAGGCGGCCAGCTGGGGCTTTCCATTCAGTTCAATTATTTTATATTGTACCTTTAGGCTTTATTCCAAAACGATTCTTAAAGAACAATCAGACATTCTCAATAGGCAATCAAATGGAAATTAGAACAAGGTTACCGACTTGATTTCGGCTCGTAAGCGGCAAACGTCTAATGCCATTGAGCTTCCTAGTCAACACAAATGGAAATCCTTCCCTTTCCTTGTAACAAAAGATATAGCCATCCACCTCACTGGAAACACATATTTTGGTGCCTCAAATGTTAGACCCGTTTCTGGGTGTATCTGATTTGCTGATCCCAACCTCCCCTGAAGTGCAATGCATTTCAAACCTCACCAACCTCAAGTCTCTTGTTAATTGGAGTGTATAGTTCTGGCAGTTTGAGCTGCGGCTCTCTCGGCAGGAATGTAAACAGCACTATTTGCAATGTCTATGTTATGTCTCCAGCATGGTATAATTTCCTAAACACCATGGCTGCCAAGAGGACTAAGTGTGAAGCTATCCGAGAGAGAGAGAAGACAAGCTCTCGGAGGATAACATCGGAGACAACTCTTGTGGAGGTGGATCCTCACACTCAGTTCCACTATAATTACTATTGTAAGTTGGGCTGCATCGACCAGTCATTTTCCATGAATCTCAGGACATTATCATGCGAGGCTTATAATGCAAACTACAGTCTCATCAACCATAAGTGGAATTGTTTACTATACTTACATTGCTCACAATAAAGACACACTCAGTTCCACACTAACTACTATTGTAAGTTGTATGGGCTGCATCGACCAGTCATTTTCCATGAATCTCAGGACATTATCACACGAAGCTTATAACGCAATCTAGTCTCTCCAAACACAAGTGAAATTGCTTACTATGTTTACATTGCTCACAATAAAGACATACTCAGTTCCACACTAATTACTATTGTAAGTTGTATGGGCTGCATCGACCAGTCGTTTTCCATGAATCTCTGGACATTATCACACGAAGCTTATAATGCAAACTACTGTCTCCCCAACCACAACTGGAGTTGTTTACTATATTTTCATTGCTCACAATAAAGACACACTCAGTTCCACACTAACTACTATTGTGAGTTGAGCTGCATGGGCTGCATCGACTATTTTCCCTGAATCTCAGGACATTATCATGCGAGGCTTATAATGCAAACTACAGTCTCCCCAACCACAATTGGAATTGTTTACTACACATTGCTCACAATAAAGACACACTCAGTTCCACACAAATTACTATTGTAAGTTGTATGGGCTGCATCGACCAGTCATTTTCCATGAATCTCAGGATATTATCACGCGAGGCTTATAATGCAAACTACTATCTCCCCAACCACAACTGGAATTGTTTACTATACTTACATTGCTCACAATAAAGACACACTCAGTTCCACACTAACTACTATTGTAAGTTGTATGGGCTGCATCGACCAGTCGTTTTCCATGAATCTCAGGACATTATCACACGAGGCTTACAACCCAAACCACAGTCTCCCCAACCACAAGTGGAATTGCTTACTACTACTATTGTAAGTTGAGCTGCATGTGCTGCAATTGACCAGTCATTTCCCATGGATCTCAGGACATTATCACACGAGGCATTATAATGCAAACTATAGTCTCACCAACCACAACTAGGCTTATAACGCAAGCTACGGTCTCCCCAACAACGCCGGCTCTTTGGCTTAGAAATGGAGATGAGCACCACCCACCAGAGTCAGACTCAACTAGACTTAACGTCAAGGAGAAACCTTTACCTTTACCTTAGTTACATGCTAAGGAGTTGGAGTAGATGGCCCTTAAGGCCCTTTCTCTTCCATGAGACTATGAGAAGGGGGGATATAATGAATTAATCATTATAACGATCGTGCAGGGTCTCGACAAAAGGGAAAGTACTCGAGCAAAGAGCAGAAAGTGTTCGCAACGAAATACTCCAGCTGTTCCCAGGGACATCGGAGAACGCTACGAGTGGTAGAAAATGAGTGGTAGAAAACAGCCATCTCCAGCTTCACTCCACCCCTTCTTTCTTTCTGAAATGTTCAAGCAGGGAAGCCATGTGCTTTTCATTATCTGGAATTCTTTGTATTGTTTCAGCTTGCGACTGCTGGCCGGGACTCGACTGCCTCGAGCAGTTCCCATTTGGAGAAATAATGGTTTCCTCCATTCCACCCCAACCTTGGCCAAAAAAATGACTGCCAAGAAAAGGCTCGGGTGTGCTGTTATTTTATGGGGCACTTTAAGAGTTACTGGGTCCCATTAGCACCAAGCGGTTCTCGCTCTTTTTCCTTTCTCACCCCCCAAACCAATGAGAGTGAAAAAGACCCCCTTTTCTCGAAGGCCACCTTCTTCAAGCTTTCCGTGGGAACAGCCTCACGGATGGAGCCAAGCCAACAACAGCTTTCCGTGTGTGAATGCGTGTCTAAGGAAGGGAGTGCAAGATCACACCGAAGCGATTACGGCACGATAAAATGATGTGATGTCATAAAATATGGGGCTCCGAGGGGGATGTGTGCAAGGCACACATAATCCCTGTAACGTAATCTGAACGTTGCTGCCACGTTCTCCTGGAAGCAGGAGAAATCGCCGAAAGCCTTCTTCTCCCAACCGCCCCCTCTTCTCGCTAGTTCCAGAATTAACTGACTCACAACCTCTTTCCTAGAATGAATAATTGCGGGTCTCCACGCTGCCGAGTTGAGTTTTTATCCTGAAACGGGCCATAGATGGTGCAAGGTGAAGATAAAAGGTTTCCGCTTGACGTGAAGTCCAGTCGAGTCCGACTCTGCTGGTTGTTGCTCATCTCCATTTCTAAGCTGAAGAGCCAGCATTGTCCTCAGATGTTTTTGGTAAACTGGCTGGGATTTCTGGGAGTTGAAGGTCAAAAACATCCGGGGACCCCAGGTTGAGAACCAGGGCTCTAGGTCTTCCAGAGATTGGTGGAGAATCTAGAGATTTCTCTCTGGATTCCCAAAGTGGGCGCTACCGCCCCCTGGTGGGCACTGCAGGGATCCAGGGGGGCGGTGATGGCACCTATTAGGACACGGGGGCGGGGCCAAGGGAGGGGCGGGGCTTCTTTCCAAGTGTCAGAGACAGGGCTGAGCCCCTGAGGCGCCTGTTAGGACACAAAGGAGGTGGAGCTAGAGGAGTGGGCGTGGCTTCTTCCCAAGAGCTTGAGACAGGCCTGAGCCTCTATATCTTTCCTGAGAGGCCTTTTAGGACTAAAGGGCGGGGCTAGGATTCTTCCCAAGAGCACGAGACAGGGCTGAGAATCTATACCTCTCCTGAGGCGCTTGTTGGGACACAGAGGGCGGAGTTAGGGAATGGGGCGGTGCCTCCTCTCAAGAGCCTGAGTCAGGGCTGAGCCTCTATATTTCTCCTGAGAGGCCTTTTAGGACTAAAGGGCGGGGCTAGGGGCAGGGGCTCTTCCCAAGAGCACGAGACCGGGCTGAGAATCTTCTATACCTCTCCTGAGGCTCTTGTTGGGACACAGAGGGTGGAGCTAGGGAACGGGGCGGGGCCTCCTTCCAAGAACCTGAGACAGGGCTGAGCCTCTATATCTCTCCTGAGAGGCCTTTTAGGACTAAAGGGCAGGGCTAGGGGTGAGGGCGAGGCCTCAAGAGCGTGAGTCAGGGATATAGAGGTTCAGCCCCATCAGGCACTTGGGAAGAGGCCCCGACCCCTCCTCTAGCTCCGCTTCCTGTGTCCTGGCAGGCTCCGCAGGACAGGGTAGAAGCTCAGCCCTGCCTCAGTGCTCGTAAATCCGCCCATCCCAGTCCTGGCTGCACATTGGTGGCCCTGCTTACTCCCCCTCACAGACCTGCATCTTGGACTAAGGGAGAGGCTTGGCCATCCCTCAAGACCGAGTGAGACAGTTCCCTCCACTTCCCCCCACTTTCTCCCCCGCTCCATCTGATGAAGTCCATAGCATCCGCCCCGCTCCCAATTCTTCCAGGAGGGACACGCTATTGCTCATACGTTCAGCAGGTAGGCAAGGCAATTGGAAGTGGGTAGGGAATAAAACTGCTGAGTGAGCAATTGCCTTCACCCCCCTCCTCCTTCTGCTTCAGAATACTTCAAAGCCTTCCTTTCAATTGTCCTGGGTTATGATGAGCTCAGGGCAAGCTTAATTAACATAATGAGTGGCAATGAAGCTGCTTAATTGATTGGCACGCCGGTGCCCCTGTATATCTTCATGAAAATAGGCGTGAGACAGCAATTACGGGGAAGACGGCGCTCTGCCACAGTATCTAACCCAAGCAGGAGCCAACCAACCGAGGCTTTTCATTCTCTAACATGCCCTGCTTTTCCGTGCACATACGTGTTTATGCATGCACACTCACTCACACAAAAGGCCCACTTGCCAAACAGTTCATGTGAAAGGGACCTAGGAGTCTTAGTGGACCACAAGCTGAACATAAGTCGACAGTGTGATGCGGCAGCTAAAAAAAGCCAATGCAAGGATAACAACAACAATAATTATAGTGTCAAGTTCGAGCTAAGTCATAGTCCCTCTCCTTTCTGCTTTGGTCAGATCTCCCCTGGTCTTGTGTCCAATTCAGGAAGAAGGTGGACAATCAAGAATGTGTCCAGAGAAGTTGACCTTATGTTTACATCAAGGGTAGGTCTGGGGTGCAAAATTATGCGTTTTGATATGACCCATGGATATGTCGGCCCAAGTTTCTGTTACTAACATTTCTAAATTTATATTCTAGACTTATACAGGTATCCATTGTGATCTTCACCTCCTTCTGCTGCCGTGGCGCAGGCTGGTTAGCAGCCAGCTGCAATAAATCCCTCTGACCAAGAGGTCATGAGTTCGAGGCCAGCCCGTGTCGGGGTGAGCACCCGACGATAAAAATAAAAAAATAACCCCTGATCGTTGTTGACCTAAGCAACCCGAAAGATAGTTGCATCTATCAAGTAGGAAATTTAGGTACCACTTATATGTGGGGAGGCTAATTTACGACACCATAAAAAAATCACCGAGTTGCTGTCGCAGTGGATGATGAAGCACCTGCTCCCCCTGTGGCTGGAATCAAGCATTCCCTCAGGAAGCTGGAAGCTGGAGAAGGTTTAAATTGCCTCTGTGTCTGTCTCTGTCTCTGTTCTATGTTTATATGGCATTGAATGTTTGCCTTATATGTGTACAATGTGACCTGCCCTGAGAAAGAAGGGAGGAATATAAATACTGTAAATAAATAAATAAAATAAATATTTTATCCAGACCTGATGGGCCTTCGACGGCTCCTTGTGAAACTGTGGTTGAGCAATTGCCTCAATAATAATAATAACAATAACAATAATAATAATAATAATAATAATAATAATAGCAGTCAAAGAAGAAGAACATGCCCTGGCAGAATATGTAAAGCAAAGTGAAGAACCTGCTTTGATTGAAGTAAAAAATTAGAAACTCCTCAAAGCACAGCAGACAAAAAACCAGTACAAGAAAGCCACACTACAAACTAGAGCTGACAGCTGGCACAACAAAACATTGCATGGAAAGTTCCTTGACAAAATTGAAGGAAAAGCTGAGAAGGAGAAGACCTGGCTCTGGCTCATGAATGGGACCCTGAAGAAGGAGACAGAAGGCCTGATCCTTGCAGCCCAGGAGCAAGACATCAGAACAAAGGCCATTCAGGCCAAGATCGAAAAATCAGCTGATGACCCAAAATGCAGACTGTGCAAGGAAACCGACGAAACCATTGATCATATCCTCAGCTGCTGTAAGAAAATTGCACAGACAGACTACAAACAGAGGCACAACTCTGTGGCCCAAATGATTCATTGGAACTTATGCCTCAAGGACCACCTCCCAGCAGCAAAGAACTGGTGGGATCACAAACCTGCAAAAGTATTGGAGAATGAGCACGCAAAGATACTGTGGGACTTCTGAATCCAGACTGACAAAGCTCTGGAACACAACACACCAGACATCACAGTTGTGGAAAAGAAAAAGGTTTGGATCATTGATGTCGCCATCCCGGGTGACAGTCGCATTGACGAAAAACAACAGGAAAAACTCAGCCGCTCTCAGGACCTCAAGATTGAACTTCAAAGACTCTGGCAGAAACCGGTGGTGATGGGCACACTGTGTGCCGTGCCAAAAGATCTCAGCCAGCATTTGGAAACAATAGACATTGACAAAATCACGATCTGCCAACTGCAAAAGGCCACCCTACTGGGATCTGCGCGCATCATCCGAAAATACACCACACAGTCCTAGACACTTGGGAAGTGTTCGACTTGTGATATGAAATCCAGCATATCTATCTTGTTTGCTGTGTCATAATAAAATAATAATAATAATGATTGTCCACCTTCTTCGTGACGTGTGCCTCTGTCACACATCACAAAGTAAAACCCCTTCCCTGTCACTCAGCTTCCTTTCCCAGCTAAGAACCCTTCTTTGAGGAGCACAGGACCCCACTTAGACCCATGCGCACCTTTCCGTCCTTCCTCCAGTGTGAGACCTGCGCAGCCATTCGCCCAGCTGCTCTCTCCCTCAATGTCATTCGGTAAGCAGATATTTCACAAGCTCTACTGGAAACAATGGAGCTTTTCATGGGAGGAGAAACCAGACCCTCCACCCCGATATCCCAGCAGCTGTTAGGTACCGGAAAGGCCCCCTTCCCAGCCCACTTTACTTCCATGACACACAAGACTCGGATTTAAAGGGTTCCAGGGATCTGACCATCGATGCCTCTCTTCCCTTGAACCGACTTGCCAGAGGGTGGGAGAAGTTGGGCGAAGTATACTGAGAATGCTGCCAATAATATGATGTTTCAACTGGACTCCATTGGAGATGTTAAGGGACATTTTGCTTGGTGTCTAGGTTTTTAGGCCTCCATTTACCAAACTCCATTCCAAACTCCAGTAATCTGGTCCAGTCTAGGAACTGGGATCTGGGCCCATAACCAAATGTCAAGAGTAATTCGCAGTGCAGCAGTAGTTGGATGGAGTCAGTGGAACGCAGAACGAAGAGACACCCAGAGACGCTGGTAAAACTATATACAAAGTTTTACTGTACAAGACAAACAGACTTGCAGACAAACAAAGGACTGACTCTCAGCAGACAGCACTCAACACAACTCAGAACTGAACAGAACTGAACTGATGTAATCAGTAATGCACAAACACTTGTGTCTGGACACTCCCCAGTTCCAGCCACAAATCAAGGTCATCACAGCTTCTTAGTAATTAACTCTTTCCAGACTATAGTACACTCTGGATGATGTAATCAGTATGCAATACATGCAAGACACAAATTTCATTTAAACACTACCAATACACAAATCCCACATTAACAGTTCTTTGGGGACCCTGATTCAGAAAATGGCATTGGATGGACCGAATTTGCTCTAGTATCTCAGTTTTTCGATGGGCAAGCAGATGACAATTGGCATATGTTATGTATCTCAAAAACAAGAGTCGATAAGAGGAAACGAGTGCCATTTTTGGAATCTGTTGGTCAAACAGACCCAGAAACATGGATAATATTTGAGGCACCAAAATGTGTATTGGCCAGTAAATTCTAACATATCATTTTACATTAGTCTCACTTATCCAAGCTAAATGGGCTGGCAGTAAATGTTTAGTGTCCATACCTATTTTGCAAAACCGGGGTCACATAAACATTTATCAGGGCAAAACGTCAGGAGAGAATTCTTCTGGAACATGGCCATACAGCCCGGAAAACTCACAGCAACCCAGTGATTCCAGCCATGAAAACCTTCGACAACACAGTAAAACGTTTCTCAATGCCACCTAGTGTGTGTTTTAGGCATTACATGAATCTCTTATGGACTCTGCAGAAGATGCTTCAGCTGTACTTCATAAAAAGGGAAAACCAACCTGTTTAGCGAGCCTTGCCAATAATGGTTTGTTACCAGTAAATGTTTAGTTTCCTATTTTACAAAACCGGGGTCACATAAACATTTATCAAGGCAAAACGTCAGGAGAGAATTCTTCTGGAACATGGCCATACAGCCCAGAAAACTCACAGCAACCCAGTGATTCCAGCCATGAAAACCTTCGACAACACAGTAAAACGTTTCTCAATGCCACCTAGTGTGTGTTTTAGGCATTACATGAATCTCTTATGGACTCTGCAGAAGATGCTTCAGCTGTACTTCATAAAAAGGGAAAACCAACCTGTTTAGCGAGCCTTGCCAATGATGGTTTGTTATCAGTAAATGTTTAGTTTCCGTACCTATTTTGCAAAACCGGGGTGACATAAACATTTATCAGGGCAAAACGTCGGGAGAGAATTCTTCTGGAACATGGCCATACAGCCCGGAAAACTCACAGCAACCCAGTGATTCCGGCCATGAAAACCTTCGACAACACAGTAAAACGTTTCTCAATGCCACCTAGTGGGTGTTTTAGGCATTACATGAATCTCTTACGCATCATTTACAGTGGACTCTGCAGAAGATGCTTCAGCTGTACTTCATAAAAAGTGGAAACCAGCCGGTTTAGTGAGTCTTGCCAATAATGGTTTGTTATCAGTAAATGTTTAGTGTCTGTACCTATTTTGCAAAACCGGGGTCACGTAAACATTTATCAGGGCAAAACGTCAGGAGGGAATTCTTCTGGAACATGGCCATACAGCCCAGAAAACTCACAGCAACCCAGTGATTCCGGCCATGAAAACCTTCGACAACACAGTAAAACGTTTCTCAATGCCACCTAGTGGGTGTTTTAGGCATTGCATGAATCTCTTATGCATCATTTACAGTGGACTCTGCAGAAGATGCTTCAGCTGTACTTCATAAAAAGGGGAAACCAGCCTGTTTAGCGAGCCTTGCCAATAATGGTTTGTTATCAGTAAATGTTTAGTTTCCGTACCTATTTTGCAAAACCGGGGTCACATAAACATTTATCAGGGCAAAACGTCAGGAGAGAATTCTTCTGGAACATGGCCATACAGCCCAGAAAACTCACAGCAACCCAGTGATTCCGGCCATGAAAACCTTCGACAACACAGTAAAACGTTTCTCAATGCCACCTAGTGGGTGTTTTAGGCATTACATGAATCTCTTATGCATCATTTACAGTGGACTCTGCAGAAGATGCTTCAGCTGTACTTCATAAAAAGGGGAAACCAGCCTGTTTAGCGAGCCTTGCCAATAATGGTTTGTTATCATACCTATTTTGCAAAACCGGGGTCACATAAACATTTATCAGGGCAAAACATTGGGAGAAAATTCTTCTGGAACATGGCCATACAGCCCGGAAAACACACAACAACTCAATATTGTCATTTTATTATGTGTATAGATATATTATTATTATATAATATATAATACAGATATGCAGATAGATAGATAGATGATTGATAGAGCTATCCCATATGTCCAGATATGTATGTTTGTCATGCCAGAGTTTCTTCTTATGTATACATATATATATATATGTTTCTTCCTAGTTGTTCTGCTTTTAATTTATACTCTATCTACATACTCTATTCTTCCTGTTGACTTGCTTCCCAAATATTTAAATTTTTGAATTTTATACGGAGAAGACCTTCTTCATGATAGGCATTTTAAAACTGTTCTCCCTTCTGTTTAGGGTTTGGTTCCAACAAATAGGGGGAAAGGGTGATAATTGTATATATTTTCCTTTCTTTTCAGTGTTCTTCAATTCAAGACTTTCCAGCTTTTATACAAAGAGACTCGGTGCGGAGTTCCTCTGTGAATTAACTCTAGGGAGAAGCTGAGAAACCAAATCAGACCAAATCCAGCCAATCCCTCCCTGCTAGATGGGCTTCTCAGAACGGTTGCCCAGACCCCCTCCTCGTCCGTCCGTAGCGCTCTGTCTGTAATGTTAATGGCTCAGATGCCGGAATCCGGAAAGCAGGCTGCTTGCCATCTGCTTGACTTGTCTTTATCGATGCTACTTATGAGATAATTGGCCTGTGGGGCCCTGGAAGCAGCACTTGCGCTCCTGGACAATTAACATCTTTACAGGAAAGAATAGGTTATGATTCGAGGAGAGGGTGACCCACTGGACTGTTGAGTTCTCCTCCAAGATATGCAAGGACCTGGAGCTGCTTGGTTATAGGCAAACATACGCAAAGTATGGACGGATGTGGAACAGCTGCGACAACCCTATTCCATCACCATCACCATTGCTATTCCATCACCATTCCATCATTATCACTATTCCATCATTATCACTATTCCATCACCATCACTATTCCATCACCATCACTATTCCATCACTATCACTATTCCATCACCATCACTATTCCATCACTATTCCATCACCATCACTATTCCATCACTATCACTATTCCATCACCATCACTATTCCATCACCATCACTATTCCATCACTATCACTATTCCTTCATCATCACTATTCCATCACTATTCCATCACCATCACTATTCCATCACTATCACTATTCCATCACCATCACCATCACTATTTCATCACCATCACTATTCCATCACCATCACTATTCCATCACCATCACTATTCCATCGCTATTCCATCACCATCACTATTCCATCACTATCACTATTCCATCACCATCACCATCACTATTCCATCACTATCACTATTCCTTCATCATCACTATTCCATCACTATTCCATCACCATCACTATTCCATCACTATCACTATTCCATCACCATCACCATCACTATTCCATCACCATCACTATTCCATCACCATCACTATTCCATCACCATCACTATTCCATCGCTATTCCATCACCATCACTATTCCATCACTATCACTATTCCATCACCATCACCATCATTATTCCATCACTATCACTATTCCATCACTATCACTATTCCATCACCATCACTATTCCATCACCATCACTATTCCATCACCATCACTATTCCATCACCATCACTATTCCATCGCTATTCCATCACCATCACTATTCCATCACTATCACTATTCCATCACCATCACCATCACTATTCCATCACTATCACTATTCCTTCATCATCACTATTCCATCACTATTCCATCACCATCACTATTCCATCACTATCACTATTCCATCACCATCACCATCACTATTCCATCACTATCACTATTCCATCACCATCACTATTCCATCACCATCACTATTCCATCACTATCACTATTCCATCACCATCACCATCATTATTCCATCACTATCACTATTCCATCACTATCACTATTCCATCACCATCACTATTCCATCACCATCACTATTCCATCACTATCACTATTCCATCACCATCACTATTCCATCACTATCACTATTCCATCACCATCGCCATTGCTATTCCATCACTATTCCATCACCATCACTATTCCATCACTATCACTATTCCATCACCATCAACATTGCTATTCCATCACTATTCCATCACCATCACTATTCCATCACCATCACTATTCCATCACTATCACTATTCCATCACCATCACCATCATTATTCCATCACTATCACTATTCCATCACTATCACTATTCCATCACCATCACTATTCCATCACCATCACTATTCCATCACTATCACTATTCCATCACCATCACTATTCCATCACTATCACTATTCCATCACCATCGCCATTGCTATTCCATCACTATTCCATCACCATCACTATTCCATCACCATCAACATTGCTATTCCATCACTATTCCATCACCATCACTATTCCATCACTATCACTATTCCATCACTATCACTATTCCATCACCATCACCATTGCTATTCCATCACTGGAATAGCAATGGAATGGGATATGATGCCCACATGGTATAGAACAATGATTCCCAAAGTGGGCGCTACCGCCCCCTGGTGGCAGTACCTATTAGGACTTGGGGGCGGGGCCAGGGGAGGGGCGGGGCCTCTTCCCAAGTGCCGGAGACAGGGCTGAGCACTTGAGGCGCTTGTTAGGACACAGGGGGTGGAGCTAGAGGAGTGGGCATGGCTTCTTTCCAAGAGCCCGAGACAGGGCTGAGGATCTATATCTCTCCTGAGGTGCTTGTTGGGACACAGAGAGCGGAGCTAGGGAAGGGGGCGGGGTCTCCTTCCAAGAGCCCGAGACAGGGCTGAGCCTTTATACCTCTCCGGGGCCTCTTCCCGAGAGCCTGAGACAGGGCTGAGCCTCTATACCTCTCCGGGGCCTCTTCCCAAGAGCCTGAGACAGGGCTGAGCCTCTATACCTCTCCGGGGCCTCTTCCGAAAAGCGAGAGACAGGGCTGAGCCTCTGTATACCTCCCCTGAGGCGCTTGTTAGAACACGGGGGTGGGGTATAGAGGCTCAGCCCTGTCAGGCACTTGGAAAGAGACCCCGCCCTCTCCTCTAGCCCCGCCCCCTGTGTCCTGGCAGGCACCGCATGACAGGGATAGAAGCTCAGCCCTGCCTCAGAGCTCGTAACTCCGCCCATCCCAGTCCATGTGTTGTGGGCCTCCCAATGAGGTTGTAGTCCGTATTGTTCCAATCGATCAATGTGTGTACACAATTTCCTAGCCACCCCAAAAGCTAGGAAGAGTCAGGCATGCCGAGCTTTGCCTTTGTTTTGGCTCTGTTTCCGATGGGTTGGTTGCGGCTTCATTTTATACCAAAAAAAATCCATTTTCCTTCAAGGATGAGTTCAGCCAAAGAATTTATACAGCTGAGAGTGACTCCCTTTTGTCAGAGGAGATGCCTTATCAGTAATTAAGTTGTTCAGCATGAGCATAATTGGTGCTGTCTGCTGACAGTGCTTCTGCCACCCAGATGTTGGTTGAAGAGGGAGAGAGAGAAAGCCTCTCTGGTGGAACTGTTTTAATTAGACGGAAGGAAGGAAATATCGAGGCATTATTCCGTTTCTCCTAGCAAGCATCACTAGGCAGCATTGTGGGTATAGCAAACCTATCTTACGATCCTATAGGATAGTAAGGGATATAATAAAGTTTGTGGAGATATCTTCGTATATCCTATAGGATATACGAAGATATATCCACAAACTTTATTATATCCCTTACGTACTTTATTTGAAAAAGTCAAATTTTTAATTGTACCAAATACATAAGGATTGTGGATTACCGTATATACTCGAGTATAAGCCGACCCAAATATAAGCCGAGGCACCTAATTTTACCACAAAAAATCCTGGGAAAACATTGACTCCAGTATAAGCCAAGAGTAAATTTCACAAATAAAAACAGATACCAAGCATCAGTAGGTTAAATGTTTTTGAATATTGATATAAAGCTCTAATTTAAGATAAGATTGTCCTAATTTGACGTTTAATAGGCTTTTCCTTAATCCCTCTTTATTATCCAAGATATTCGCTTATCCAAGGTTCGGCCGGCCTGTTTAGTATGGATAAGTGAGACTTTACTGTATTTTGAATATTTACATAAAACTTTAATTTAAGATATGACTGTTCAACTCTGATTAAATCATTATTTTCACCTTCTTCAATGTAAATGTGCTTATGTATCCTTTTAATAATAATAGAGTAAAATAATACATGTAATAATAATAATAATAATAATAAACAATATAGGAAAATAATACATGTAGTAATAAATAGAGTAAAATAATAAATATAATCATAATAAAATCAGAGTGAAATAATAAATGTATTAATAATAATAATAATAATAAAGTAAAATAAAATGTAATCATAGCAACAATAATAGAGAAAAATAATAAATGTAATAATACCAATAATAATAGAGAAAAATAATAAATGTACCATATATTCTTGAGTATAAGCTGACCCAAATATAAGCCAACCAGGACCCTTACATAAGCCGAGGAGGGCTTTTTCAGTCTTAAAAAGAGGGCTGAAAAACTAGGCTTATACTCAAGTATATACAGTACATACATACAGTCACTTTTATTATGTGTATAGAGATGATGGAATGTAACTCTTTGCCCCGGAGTATGGTGGAGGCTCCTTCTTTGGAGACTTTGAAGCAGAGGCTGGATGGCCATCTGTTGGGGGTGCTTTGAATGTGACTTTCCTGCTTCTTGGCAGTCTCTTCCAACTCTATGATTCTATGATTTTATGAATGTGTCTCCCATGTGTAGAGAAAGGAAAAGTTAAGAGATGTCAGCGAGTGAGGAATGGCAGGAGAACTGTTTTTCCATGTCTGGACTTATATAACACGGGGCTGAGAAAGGTAAAAAAAACCCTGGCCGGATGTGAAGGAGCTTTTTCTCCATCCCCACCAACACCTTAATGACTTGCACACATGCGCTGCACCCCATTTGCCTGCCAATGGCAAAGCGAAAAAAAGCAACAGCCAAGACAAGGTTGTGCAACGAGAACGAAGAGAAGCAAGTCTTCAAATTTAACTCAATTGAAATAATAATAATAATAATAATAATAATAATAATAATAATAATAACCTGGCTCTGGTTCACGAATGGGACCCTGAAGAAGGAGACCGAAGGCCTGATCCTTGCAGCCCAGGAGCAAGACATCAGGACAAAGGCAATCAAGGCCAAGATTGAAAAATCAGCTGATGACCCAAAATGCAGACTGTGCAAGGAAACCGACGAAACCATGGATCATATCCTCAGCTGCTGTAAGAAAATCGCACAGACAGACTACAAACAGAGGCACAACTATGTGGCCCAAATGATTCATTGGAACTTATGCCTCAAGTACCACCTCCCAGCAGCAAAGATCTGGTGGGATCACAAACCCGCAAAAGTCTTGGAAAATGAGCACGCAAAGATACTGTGGGACTTCCGAATCCAGACTGACAAAGTTCTGGAACACAACACACCAGACATCACAGTTGTGGAAAAGAAAAAAGTTTGGATCAT
The DNA here is from genome assembly GCF_035594765.1 of Anolis carolinensis. Taxonomy (NCBI): domain Eukaryota; kingdom Metazoa; phylum Chordata; class Lepidosauria; order Squamata; family Anolidae; genus Anolis; species Anolis carolinensis. The sequence goes on from NW_026943826.1 coordinate 10,451,559, forward strand.
TGATGTTGCCATCCCAGGTGACAGTCACATTGACGAAAAACAACAGGAAAAACTCAGCCGCTATCAGGACCTCAAGATTGAACTGCAAAGACTCTGGCAGAAACCGGTACAGGTGGTTCCGGTGGTGATGGACACATTGGGTGCAGTGCTAAAAGATCTCAGCCGGTGTTTGGAAACAATAGACATTGACAAAATTACGATCTGCCAGCTGCAAAAGGCCACCCTACTGGGATCTGCGCGCATCATCCGAAAATACATCACACAGTCCTAGACACTTGGGAAGTGTTCGACTTGTGATTTTGTGATATGAAATCCAGCATACCTATCTTGTTTGCTGTGTCATAATAAAATAATAATAATAATAATAATAATAATAATAATAATAATAATAACAATAATAATGCCCTGGCAGAATATGTAAAGCAAAATGAAGAACCTGCTTTTATTGAAGTCAAAAATCAGAAACTCCTCAAAGCACAGCAGACAAAAAAAAAATCAGTACAAGAAAACCGCACTACAAACTAGAGCTGGCAAAACGAACCCTGGACCACCCTAAAGGGGCCTTAAACAACTTCTAAACAGGCTCAAAGGGGGAAAAACGAACCCTGGACCACCCTAAAGGGGCCTTAAACAACTTCTAAACAGGCCCAAAGGGGCAAAACGAACCCTGGACCACCCTAAAGGGGCCCCAAACAACTTCTAAACAGGCTCAAAGGGGCAAAACGAACCCTGGACCACCCTAAAGGGGCCTTAAACAACTTCTAAACAGGCTCAAAGGGGCAAAACGAACCCTGGACCACTCTAAAGGGGCCTTAAACAACTTCTAAACAGGGTCAAAGGTGCAAAACAAACCCTGGACCACCCTAAAGGGGCCTTAAACAACTTCTAAACAGGCTCAAAGGGGCAAAACGAACCCTGGACCACCCTAATGGGGCCCCAAACAACTTCTAAACAGGCTCAAAGGGGCAAAACGAACCCTGGACCACCCTAAAGGGGCCTTAAACAACTTCTAAACAGGCTCAAAGGGGCAAAACGAACCCTGGACTACCCTAAAGGGGCCTTAAACAACTTCTAAACAGGCTCAAAGGGGCAAAACGAACACTGGACCACCCTCATGGGGCCTTAAACAACTTCTAAACAGGCTCAAAGGGGCAAAACGAACCCTGGACCACCCTCATGGGGCCTTAAACAACTTCTAAACAGGCCCAAAGGGGCAAAACGAACCCTGGACCACCCTAATGGGGCCCCAAACAACTTCTAAACAGGCTCAAAGGGGCAAAACGAACCCTGGACCACCCTAAAGGGGCCCCAAACAACTTCTAAACAGGTTCAAAGGGGCAAAACGAACCCTGGACCACCCTAAAGGGGCCTTAAACAACTTCTAAACAGGCCCAAAGGGGCAAAACGAACCCTGGACCACCCTAAAGGGGCCTTAAACAACTTCTAAACAGGCCCAAAGGGGCAAAAGGAACCCTGGACCACCCTAATGGGGCCTTAAACAACTTCTAAACAGGCTCAAAGGGGGAAAACGAACCCTGGACCACCCTAAAGGGGCCTTAAACAACTTCTAAACAGGCCCAAAGGGGCAAAACGAACCCTGGACCACCCTAAAGGGGCCTTAAACAACTTCTAAACAGGCCCAAAGGGGCAAAACGAACCCTGGACCACCCTAATGGGGCCTTAAACAACTTCTAAACAGGCTCAAAGGGGCAAAACGAACCCTGGATCACACTAAAGGGGTCTTAAACAACTTCTAAACAGGCTCAAAGGGGCAAAACGAACCCTGGACCACCCTAAAAGGGCCTTAAACAACTTCTAAAGAGGCTCAAAGGGGCAAAACGAACCCTAGACCACCCTAAAGGGGCCTTAAACAACTTCTAAACAGGGTCAAAGGGGCAAAACGAACCCTGGACCACCCTAAAGGGGCCTAAACAACTTCTAAACAGGCTCAAAGGGGCAAAACGAACCCTAGACCACCCTAAAGGGGCCTTAAACAACTTCTAAACAGGGTCAAAGGGGCAAAACGAACCCTGGACCACCCTAAAGGGGCCTTAAACAACTTCTAAACAGGGTCAAAGGGGCAAAACGAACCCTGGACCACCCTAAAAGGGCCTTAAACAACTTCTAAACAGGCCCAAAGGGGCAAAACGAACCCTGGATCACCCTCATGGGGCCTTAAACAACTTCTAAACAGGCTCAAAGGGGCAAAACGAACCCTGGACCACCCTAAAAGGGCCTTAAACAACTTCTAAAGAGGCTCAAAGGGGCAAAACGAACCCTAGACCACCCTAAAGGGGCCTTAAACAACTTCTAAACAGGGTCAAAGGGGCAAAACGAACCCTGGACCACCCTAAAGGGGCCTAAACAACTTCTAAACAGGCTCAAAGGGGCAAAACGAACCCTGGACCACCCTAAAGGGGCCTAAACAACTTCTAAACAGGCTCAAAGGGGCAAAACGAACCCTGGACCACCCTAAAGGGGCCTTAAACAACTTCTAAACAGGCTCAAAGGGGCAAAACGAACCCTGGACCACCCTAATGGGGCCTTAAACAACTTCTAAACAGGCCCAAAGGGGCAAAACGAACACTGGACCACCCTAAAGGGGCCTTCAACAACTTCTAAACAGGCCCAAAGGGGCAAAACGAACCCTGGACCACCCTAAAGGGGCCTTAAACAACTTCTAAACAGGCCCAAAGGGGCAAAACGAACCCTGGACCACCCTAAAGGGGCCTTAAACAACTTCTAAACAGGCCCAAAGGGGCAAAACGAACCCTGGACCACCCTAAAGGGGCCTTAAACAACTTCTAAACAGGCTCAAAGTGGCAAAACGAACCCCTGGACCACCCTAATGGGGCCTTAAACAACTTCTAAACAGGCCCAAAGGGGCAAAACGAACCCTGGACCACCCTAAAGGGGCCTTAAACAACTTCTAAACAGGCCCAAAGGGGCAAAACGAACCCTGGACCACCCTAATGGGGCCTTAAACAACTTCTAAACAGGCACAAAAGGGCAAAACGAACCCTGGACCACCCTAAAGGGGCCTTAAACAACTTCTAAACAGGCCCAAAGGGGCAAAACGAACCCTGGACCACCCTAAAGGGGCCTTAAACAACTTCTAAACAGGCTCAAAGTGGCAAAACGAACCCTGGACCACCCTAAAGGGGCCTTAAACAACTTCTAAACAGGCCCAAAGGGGCAAAACGAACCTGGACCACCCTAAAGTGGCCTTAAACAACTTCTAAACAGGCTCAAAGGGGCAAAACGAACCCTGGACCACCCTAAAGGGGCCTTAAACAACTTCTAAACAGGCCCAAAGGGGAAAAACGAACCCTGGACCACCCTAAAGGGGCCTTAAACAACTTCTAAACAGGCCCAAAGGGGCAAAACGAACCCTGGACCGCCCTAAAGGGGCCTTAAACAACTTCTAAACAGGCTCAAAGGGGCAAAACGAACCCTGGACCGCCCTAAAGGGCCTTAAACAACTTCTAAACAGGCTCAAAGGGGCTAAACGAACCCTGGACCGCCCTAAAGGGGCCTTAAACAACTTCTAAACAGGCTCAAAGGGGCAAAACGAACCCTGGACCACCCTAAAAGGGCCTTAAACAACTTCTAAAGAGGCTCAAAGGGGCAAAACGAACCCTGGACCCGCCCTTAAGGGGCCTTAAACAACTTCTAAAGAGGCTCAAAGGGGCAAAACGAACCCTGGACCGCCCTAAAAGGGCCTTAAACAACTTCTAAAGAGGCTCAAAGGGGCAAAACGAACCCTGGACCACCCTAAAGGGGCCTTAAACAACTTCTAAACAGGCTCAAAGGGGCAAAACGGAACCCTGGACCACCCTAAAGGGGCCTTAAACAACTTCTAAGGAGGCTCAAAGGGGCAAAACGAACCCTGGACCGCCCTAAAGGGGCCTTAAACAACTTCTAAACAGGCTCAAAGGGGAAAAACGAACACTGGACCACCCTAAAGGGGGCCTTAAACAACTTCTAAACAGGCTCAAAGGGGCAAAACGAACCCTGGACCACCCTAAAGGGGCCTTAAACAACTTCTAAACAGGCTCAAATGGGCAAAACAAACACTGGAGCACCCTAAAGGGGACCCAAAAACTTCTAAACAGGCTCAAAGGGGCAAAACGAACCCTGGGACCACCCTAAAGGGGCCTTAAACAACTTCTAAACAGGCTCAAAGGGGCAAAACGAACCCTGGACCCACCCTAATGGGGCCTTAAACAACTTCTAAACAGGCTCAAAGGGGAAAAACGAACACTGGAGCACCCTAAAGGGGCCCCAAAAACTTCTAAACAGGCTCAAAGGGGCAAAACGAACCCTGGAGCACCCTAAAGGGGCCTTAAACAACTTCTAACAGGCTCAAAGGGCAAAACGAACCGTGGAGCACCCTAAAGGGGCCTTAAACAACTTCTAAACAGGCCCAAAGGGGCAAAACGAACCCTGGACCCGCCCTAAAGGGGCCTTAAACAACTTCTAAACAGGCTCAAAGGGGCAAAACGAACCCTGGACCACCCTAAAGGGGCCTTAAACAACTTCTAAACAGGCCCAAAGGGGAAAAACGCACCCTGGACCACCCTAAAGGGGGCCTTAAACAACTTCTAAACAGGCTCAAAGGGCAAAACGAACCCTGGACCACCCTAAAGGGGCCTTAAACAACTTCTAAACAGGCCCAAAGGGGAAAAACGCACCCTGGGACCACCCCTAAAGGGGCCTTAAACAACTTCTAAACAGGCTCAAAGGGGCAAAACAAACCCTGGACCACCCTAAAGGGGCCTTAAACAACTTCTAAACAGGCCAAAGGGGAAAAACGCACCCTGGACCACCCTAATGGGGCCTTAAACAACTTCTAAACAGGTTCAAAGGGGCAAAACGAACCCTGGACCGCCCCCTAAAGGGCCTTAAACAACTTCTAAACAGGCCCAAAGGGGCAAAACGAACCCTGGACCGCCCTAAAGGGGCCTTAAACAACTTCTAAACAGGCTCAAAGGGGCAAAACGAACCCTGGACCACCCTAAAGGGGCCTTAAACAACTTCTAAACAGGCTCAAAGGGGCAAAACGAACCCTGGACCGCCCTAAAGGGGCCTTAAACAACTTCTAAACAGGCTCAAAGGGGCAAAACGAACCCTGGACCGCCCTAAAGGGGCCTTAAACAACTTCTAAACAGGCTCAAAGGGGCAAAACGAACCCTGGACCGCCCTAAAGGGGCCTTAAACAACTTCTAAACAGGCCCAAAGGGGCAAAACGAACCCTGGACCACCCTAAAGGGGCCCCAAACAACTTCTAAACAGGCTCAAAGGGGCAAAACGAACCCTGGACCACCCCTAAAGGGGCCTTAAACAACTTCTAAACAGGCCCAAAGGGGCAAAACGAACCCTGGACCCGCCCTAAAGGGGCCCCAAACAACTTCTAAACAGGCCCAAAGGGGCAAAACGAACCCTGGACCGCCCTAAAGGGGCCTTAAACAACTTCTAAACAGGCTCAAAGGGGCAAAACGAACCCTGGACCCGCCCTAAAGGGGCCTTAAACAACTTCTAAACAGGCTCAAAGGGGCAAAACGAACCCTGGACCGCCCTAAAGGGGCCTTAAACAACTTCTAAACAGGCCCAAAGGGGCAAAACGAACCCTGGACCACCCTAAAGGGGCCCCAAACAACTTCTAAACAGGGCTCAAAGGGGCAAAAACGAACCCTGGACCACCCTAAAGGGGCCTTAAACAACTTCTAAACAGGCCCAAAGGGGCAAAACGAACCCTGGACCGCCCTAAAGGGGCCCCAAACAACTTCTAAACAGGCCCAAAGGGGCAAAACGAACCCTGGACCGCCCTAAAGGGGCCTTAAACAACTTCTAAACAGGCTCAAAGGGGCAAAAACGAACCCTGGACCCGCCCTAAAGGGGCCTTAAACAACTTCTAAACAGGCCCAAAGGGGCAAAACGAACCTGGACCACCCTAAAGGGGCCCCAAACAACTTCTAAACAGGCTCAAGGGGCAAAACGAACCCCTGGACCACCCTAAAGGGGCCTTAAACAACTTCTAAACAGGCTCAAAGGGGCAAAACGAACCCTGGACCGCCCTAAAGGGGCCCTTAAACAACTTCTAAACAGGCCCAAAGGGGCAAAACGAACCCTGGACCACCCTAAAGGGGCCCCAAACAACTTCTAAACAGGCCCAAAGGGCAAAACGAACCCTGGACCACCCTAAAGGGGCCCCAAAACAACTTCTAAACAGGCCCAAAGGGGCAAAACGAACCCTGGACCACCCTAAAGGGGCCCCAAACAACTTCTAAACAGGCCCAAAGGGGCAAAACGAACCCTGGACCACCCTAAAGGGGCCCCAAACAACTTCTAAACAGGCCCAAAGGGGCAAAACGAACCCTGGACCACCCTAAAGGGGCCCCAAACAACTTCTAAACAGGCCCAAAGGGGCAAAACGAACCCTGGACCCACCCTAAAGGGGCCCCAAACAACTTCTAAACAGGCCCAAAGGGGCAAAACGAACCCTGGACCACCCTAAAGGGGCCCCAAACAACTTCTAAACAGGCCCAAAGGGGCAAAACGAACCCTGGACCACCCTAAAGGGGCCTTAAACAACTTCTAAACAGCTCAAAGGGGCAAAACGAACCCTGGACCGCCCTAAAGGGGCCTTAAACAACTTCTAAACAGGCCCAAAGGGGCAAAACGAACCCTGGACCCACCCTAAAGGGGCCCCAAACAACTTCTAAACAGGCCCAAAGGGGCAAAACGAACCCTGGACCACCTAAAGGGGCCCCAAACAACTTCTAAACAGGCCCAAAGGGGCAAAACGAACCCTGGACCGCCCCTAAAGGGGCCTTAAACAACTTCTAAACAGGCTCAAAGGGGCAAAACGAACCCTGGACCGCCCTAAAGGGGCCTTAAACAACTTCTAAACAGGCCCAAAGGGGCAAAACGAACCCTGGACCCACCCTAAAGGGGCCCCAAACAACTTCTAAACAGGCTCAAAGGGGGCAAAACGAACCCTGGACCACCCTAAAGGGGCCTTAAACAACTTCTAAACAGGCCCAAAGGGGCAAAACGCACCCTGGACCGCCCTAAAGGGGCCTTAAACAACTTCTAAATAGGCTCAAAGGGGAAAAACGCACCCTGGACCGCCCTAAAGGGGCCTTAAACAACTTCTAAACAGGCCCAAAGGGGGAAAAACGCACCCTGGACCACCCTAAAGGGGCCTTAAACAACTTCTAAACAGGCCCAAAGGGGCAAAACGAACCCTGGACCACACTAAAGGGGCCTTAAACAACTTCTAAACAGGCCCAAAGGGGCAAAACAAACCCTGACCACCCTAAAGGGGCCTTAAACAACTTCTAAACAGGCCCAAAGGGGCAAAACGAACCCTGGACCCACACTAAAGGGGCCTTAAACAACTTCTAAACAGGCCCAAAGGGGCAAAACGAACCCTGGACCACACTAAAAGGGCCTTAAACAACTTCTAAACAGGCCCAAAGGGGCAAAACGAACCCTGGACCACTCTAAAGGGGCCCCAATCAACTTGTAATCAGGCTCAAAGGGGCAAAACGCACCCTGGACCATCCTAAAGGGGCCTTAAACAACTTCTAAACAGGCCCAAAGGGGCAAAACGAACCCTGGACCACCCTAAAGGGGCCTTAAACAACTTCTAACAGGCTCAAAGGGGCAAAACAAACCCTGGACCACCCTAAAGGGGCCTTAAACACTTCTAAAGAGGCTCAAAGGGGCAAAACGAACCCTGGACCACCCTAAAGGGGCCTAAACAACTTCTAAACAGGCTCAAAGGGGCAAAACGAACCCTGGACCACCCTAAAGGGGCCTTAAACAACTTCTAAACAGGCTCAAAGGGGCAAAACGAACCCTGGAGCACCCTAAAGGGGCCTTAAACAACTTCTAAACCAGGCTCAAAGGGGCAAAACGAACCCTGGACCACCCTCATGGGGCTTAAACAACTTCTAAACAGGCTCAAACGGGCAAAACGAACCCTGGACCGCCCTAAAGGGGCCTTAAACAACTTCTAAACAGGCTCAAAGGGCAAAACGAACCCTGGACCACCCTAATGGGGCCTTAAACAACTTCTAAACAGGCCCAAAGGGGCAAAACGAACCCTGGACCACCCTAAAGGGTCCCCAAACAACATTTAAACAGGCTCAAAAGGGGCAAAACGAACCCTGGACCCACCCTAAAGGGGCCTTAAACAACTTCTAAACAGGCCCAAAGTGGCAAAACGCACCCTGGACCCGCCCTAAAGGGGCCTTAAACAACTTCTAAATAGGCTCAAAGGGGCAAAACGCACCCTGGACCACCCTAAAGGGGCCTTAAAACAACTTCTAAACAGGCCCAAAGGGGCAAAACGAACCCTGGACCACACTAATGGGTCCTTAAACAACTTCTAAACAGGCCCAAAGGGGCAAAACGCACCCTGGACCACCCTAAAGGGGCCTTAAACAACTTCTAAATAGGCTCAAAGGGGCAAAACGCACCCTGGACCCACCCTAAAGGGGCCTTAAACAACTTCTAAACAGGCCCAAAGGGGCAAAACGAACCCTGGACCACACTAAAGGGGCCTTAAACAACTTCTAAACAGGCCCAAAGGGGCAAAACGAACCCTGGACCACCCTAAAGGGGCCTTAAACAACTTCTAAACAGGCTCAAAGGGGCAAAACGAACCCTGGACCACCCTAAAGGGGCCTAAACAACTTCTAAACAGGCTCAAAGGGGCAAAACGAACCCTGGACCACCCTAAAGGGGCCCCAAACAACTTCTAAACAGGCTCAAAGGGGCAAAACGAACCCTGGACCACACTAAAGGGGGCCTTAAACAACTTCCTAAACAGGCCCAAAGGGGCAAAACGAACCCTGGACCACCCTAAAGGGGCCCCAAACAACTTCTAAATAGGCTCAAAGGGGCAAAACGAACCCTGGACCACACTAAAGGGGCCTTAAACAACTTCTAAACAGGCTCAAAGGGGCAAAACGAACCCTGGACCCACCCTCATGGGGCCTTAAACAACTTCTAAACAGGCCCAAAGGGGCAAAACGAACCCTGGACCACACTAAAGGGGCCTTAAACAACTTCTAAACAGGCCCCAAAGGGGCAAAACAAACCCTGGACCACCCTAAAGGGGCCTTAAACAACTTCTAAACAGGCCCAAAGGGGCAAAACGAACCCTGGACCACACTAAAGGGGCCTTAAACAACTTCTAAACAGGCCCAAAGGGGCAAAACGAACCCTGGACCACACTAAAGGGGCCTTAAACAACTTCTAAACAGGCCCAAAGGGGCAAAACGAACCCTGGACCACCCTAAAGGGGCCCCAAACAACTTGTAATCAGGCTCAAAGGGGCAAAACGCACCCTGGACCATCCTAAAGGGGCCTTAAACAACTTCTAAACAGGCCCAAAGGGGCAAAACGAACCCTGGACCACCCTAAAGGGGCCTTAAACAACTTCTAAACAGGCTCAAAGGGGCAAAACGAACCCTGGACCACCCTAAAGGGGCCTTAAACAACTTCTAAACAGGCTCAAAGGGGCAAAACGAACCCTGGACCACCCTAAAGGGGCCTAAACAACTTCTAAACAGGCTCAAAGGGGCAAAACGAACCCTGGACCACCCCTAAAGGGGCCTAAACAACTTCTAAACAGGCCCAAAGGGGCAAAACGAACCCTGGACCCACCCCTAAAGGGGCCTTAAACAACTTCTAAACAGGCTCAAAGGGGCAAAACGAACCCTGGACCACCCTCATGGGGCCTTAAACAACTTCTAAAACAGGCTCAAAGGGGCAAAACGAACCCTGGACCACCCTAAAGGGGCCTTAAACAACTTCTAAACAGGCTCAAAGGGGCAAAACGAACCCTGGAGCACCCTAAAGGGGCCTTAAACAACTTCTAAACAGGCTCAAAGGGGCAAAACGAACCCTGGACCCGCCCTAAAGGGGCCTTAAACAACTTCTAAACAGGCTCAAAGGGGCAAAACGAACCCTGGACCACCCTAATGGGGCCTTAAACAACTTCTAAACAGGCCCAAAGGGGCAAAACGAACCCTGGACCACCCTAAAGGGGCCCCAAACAACTTCTAAACAGGCTCAAAGGGGCAAAACGAACCCTGGACCACCCTAAAGGGGCCTTAAACAACTTCTAAACAGGCCCAAAGGGGCAAAACGAACCCTGGACCACTCTAAGGGGCCCCAAACAACTTCTAAACAGGCTCAAAGGGGCAAAACGAACCCTGGACCACCCTAAAGGGGCCTTAAACAACTTCTAAACAGGCTCAAAGGGGCAAAACGAACCCTGGACCACCCTCATGGGACCTTAAACAACTTCTAAACAGGCCCAAAGGGGCAAAACGAACCCTGGACCACCCTAAAGGGGCCCCAAAAAACTTCTAAACAGGCTCAAAGGGGCAAAACGAACCCTGGACCACCCTAAAGGGGCCCCCAAACAACTTCTAAACAGGCCCAAAGGGGCAAAACGAACCCTGGACCACCCTAAAGGGGCCCCAAAAAACTTCTAAACAGGCCCAAAGGGGGCAAAACGAACCCTAGACCACCCTAAAGGGGCCCCAAAGAAACTTCTAAACAGGCTCAAAGGGGAAAAAACGAACCTGGACCACCCTAAAGGGGCCCCCAAACAACTTCTAAACAGGCTCAAAGGGGCAAAACGAACCCTGGACCACCCTAAAGGGGGCCCCAAACAACTTCCAAACAGGCTCAAAGGGGCAAAACGAACCCTGGACCACCCTAAAGGGGCCTTAAACAACTTCTAAACAGGCTCAAGGGGCAAAACGAACCCTGGGACCACCCTAAAGGGGCCCCAAACAACTTCTAAACAGGCTCAAAGGGGCAAAACGAACCCTGGACCACCCTAAAGGGGCCTTAAACAACTTCCAAACAGGCTCTGAGGGGCAAAACGAACCCTGGACCACCCTAAAGGGGCCTTAAACAACTTCTAAACAGGCTCAAAGGGGCAAAACGAACCCTGGACCACCCTAAAGGGCCACAAACAACTTCTAAACAGGCTCAAAGGGGCAAAACGAACCCTGGACCACCCTAAAGGGGCCTTAAACAACTTCTAAACAGGCTCAAAGGGGCAAAACGAACCCTGGGCCACCCTAAAGGGGCCTTAAACAACTTCTAAACAGGCCCAAAGGGGCAAAACGAACCCCGGGCCGCCCTAAAGGGGGCCTTAAACAACTTCTAAACAGGCCCAAAGGGGCAAAACGAACCCTGGACCACCCTAAAGGGGCCTTAAACAACTTCTAAACAGGGTCAAAGGGGCAAAACGAACCCTTGACCACCCCTAAAGGGGCCCCAAACAACTTCTAAACAAGCTCAAAGGGGCAAAACGAACCCTGGACCACCCTAAAGGGCCTTAAACAACTTCTAAACAGGCCAAAGGGGCAAAACGAACCCTGGACCACCCTAATGGGGCCCCAAACAACTTCTAAACAAGCTCAAAGGGGCAAAACGAACCCTGGAACCCACCCTAAAGGGGCCCCCAAACAACTTCTAAACAAGCTCAAAGGGGCAAAAACGAACCCTGGACCACCCTCATGGGGCCTTAAACAACTTCTAAACAGCCCAAAGGGGCAAAACGAACCCTGGACGACCCTAAAGGGGCCTTAAAACAACTTCTAAACAAGCTCAAAGGGGCAAAAACGAACCCTGGACCACCCTAAAGGGGCCTTAAACAACTTCTAAACAGGCCCAAAGGGGGCAAAACGAACCCTGGACCACCCTAAAGGGGCCTTAAACAACTTCTAAACAGGCCCAAAGGGGCAAAACGAACCCTGGACCACCCTAAAGGGGCCCCAAACAACTTCTAAACAGCCTCAAAGGGGCAAAACGAACCCTGGACCACCCTCATGGGGCCTTAAACAACTTCTAAACAGGCCCAAAGGGGCAAAACGAACCCTGGACCACCCTAAAGGGGCCCCAAACAACTTCTAAACAAGCTCAAAGGGGCAAAACGAACCCTGGACCACCCTAATGGGGCCTTAAACAACTTCTAAACAGGCCCAAAGGGGCAAAACGAACCCTGGACCACCCTCATGGGGCCTTAAACAACTTCTAAACAGCCCAAAGGGGCAAAACGAACCCTGGACCACCCTAAAGGGGCCCCAAACAACTTCTAAACAAGCTCAAAGGGGGCAAAACGAACCCTGGGACCACCCTCATGGGGCCTTAAACAACTTCTAAACAGGCTCAAAGGGGCAAAACGAACCCTGGACCACCCTAAAGGGGGCCACAAACAACTTCTAAACAGGCTCAAAGGGCAAAACGAACCCTGGACCACCCTAAAGGGGCCTTAAACAACTTCTAAACAGGCTCAAAGGGGCAAAACGAACCCTGGGCCCACCCTAAAGGGGCCTTAAACAACTTCTAAACAGGCCCAAAGGGGCAAAACGAACCCCCGGGGCCGCCCTAAAGGGGCCTTAAACAACTTCTAACAGGCCCAAAGGGGCAAAACGACCCTGGGACCACCCTAAAGGGGCCTTAAACAACTTCTAAACAGGGTCAAAGGGGCAAAACGAACCCTTGACCACCCTAAAGGGGCCCCAAACAACTTCTAAACAAGCTCAAAGGGGGCAAAACGAACCCTGGACCACCCCTAAAGGGGCCTTAAACAACTTCTAAACAGGGCCCAAAGGGGCAAAACGAACCCTGGACCACCCTAATGGGGGCCCCAAACAACTTCTAAACAAGCTCAAAGGGGCAAAACGAACCCTGGACCACCCTAAAGGGGCCCCAAACAACTTCTAAACAAGCTCAAAGGGGCAAAACGAACCCTGGACCACCCTCATGGGGCCTTAAACAACTTCTAAACAGGCCCAAAAGGGGCAAAACGAACCCTGGACGACCCTAAAGGGGCCTTAAACAACTTCTAAACAAGCTCAAAGGGGCAAAACGAACCCTGGACCACCCTAAAGGGGCCTTAAACAACTTCTAAACAGGCCCAAAGGGGCAAAACGAACCCTGGACCACCCTAAAGGGGCCTTAAACAACTTCTAAACAGGCCCAAAGGGGCAAAACGAACCCTGGACCACCCTAAAGGGGCCCCAAACAACTTCTAAACAGCCTCAAAGGGGCAAAACGAACCCTGGACCACCCTCATGGGGCCTTAAACAACTTCTAAAACAGGCCCAAAGGGGCAAAACGAACCCTGGACCACCCTAAAGGGGCCCAAACAACTTCTAACAAGCTCAAAGGGGCAAAACGAACCCTGGACCACCCTAATGGGCCTTAAACAACTTCTAAACAGGCCCAAAGGGGCAAAACGAACCCTGGACCACCCTCATGGGGCCTTAAACAACTTCTAAACAGGCCCAAAGGGGCAAAACGAACCCTGGACCCCACCCTAAAGGGGCCCCAAACAACTTCTAACAAGCTCAAAGGGGCAAAACGAACCCTGGACCACCTCATGGGGCCTTAAACAACTTCTAAACAGGCCCAAAGGGGCAAAACGAACCCTGGACCCACCCTAAAGGGGCCTTAAACAACTTCTAAACAGGCCCAAAGGGGCAAAACGAACCCTGGACCACCCTAAAGGGGCCCCAAACAACTTCTAAACAGGCTGAAAGGCGCAAAACGAACCCTGGACCACCCTAAAGGGGCCTTAAACAACTTCTAAACAGGCTCAAAGGGGCAAAACGAACCCTGGACCACCCTAAAGGGGCCTTAAACAACTTCTAAACAGGCTCAAAGGGGCAAAACAAAACCCTGGACCCACCCTAAAGGGGCCTTAAACAACTTCTAAACAAGCTCAAAGGGGCAAAACGAACCCTGGACCACCCTCATGGGGCCTTAAACAACTTCTAAACAAGCTCAAAGGGGCAAAACGACCCCTGGACCACCCTAATGGGGCCCCCAAACAACTTCTAAACAAGCTCAAAGGGGCAAAACGAACCCTGGACCACCCTAAAGGGGCCCCAAACAACTTCTAAACAGGCTCAAAGGGGCAAAACAAACCCTGGACCCACCCTAAAGGGGCCTTAAACAACTTCTAAACAGGCTCAAAGGGGCAAAACAAACCCTGGACCACCCTAAAGGGGCCTTAAACAACTTCTAAACAGGCTCAAAGGGCAAAAACGAACCCTGGACCACCCTAAAGGGGCCTTAAACAACTTCTAAACAGGCCCAAAGGGGCAAAACGAACCCCTGGACCACCCTCGTGGGGCCCCAAACAACTTCTAAACAAGCTCAAAGGGGCAAAACCGAACCCTGGACCACCCTAAAGGGGCCCCAAACAACTTCTAAACAAGCTCAAAGGGCAAAACGAACCCTGGACCACCCTAAAGGGGCCTTAAACAACTTCTAAACAGGCTCAAAGGGGCAAAACGAACCCTGGACCACCCTAAAGGGCCTTAAACAACTTCTAAACAGGCCCAAGGGGCAAAACGAACCCTGGACCACCCTCATGGGGCTTAAACAACTTCTAAACAAACTCAAAGGGGCAAAACGAACCCTGGACCACCCATAAAGGGGCCTTAACCAACTTCTAAACAGGCTCAAAGGGGCAAAACGAACCCTGGACCACCCTAAAGGGGCCTTAAACAACTTCTAAACAGGCCAAAGGGGCAAAACCCAAACCCTGGATCATCCTAAAGGGGCCTTAAACAACTTCTAAACAGGCCCAAAGGGGCAAAACGAACCCTGGACCACCCTCATGGGGCCTTAAAACAACTTCTAAACAGGCTCAAAGGGGGCAAAACGAACCCTGGACCACCCTAAAGGGGGCCTTAAACAACTTCTAAACAGACTCAGAGGGGCAAAACGAAACCCTGGGACCCACCCTAAAGGGGCCTTAAACAACTTCTAAACAGGCTCAAAGGGGCAAAACGAACCCTGGACCACCCTAAAGGGGCCTTAAACAACTTCTAAACAGGCTCAAAGGGGCAAAACGAACCCTGGACCCACCCTAAAGGGGCCTTAAACAACTTCTAAACAGGCTCAAAGGGCAAAAACGAACCCTGGACCACCCTAAAGGGGCCTTAAAAAACTTCTAAACAGGCCCAAGGGGCAAAAACGAACCCTGGACCACCCTAAAGGGGCCTTAAACCAACTTCTAACAGGCTCAAAGGGGCAAAACGAACCCTGGACCACCCTAAAGGGGCCTTAAAGAACTTCTAAACAGGCCAAAGGGGCAAAACGAACCCTGGACCACCCTCATGGGACCTTAAACAACTTCTAAACAGGCTCAAAGGGGCAAAACGAACCCTGGACCCACCCTAAAGGGGCCTTAAACAACTTCTAAACAGGCTCAAAGGGGCAAAACGAACCCTGGACCACCCTAAAGGGGCCTTAAACAACTTCTAAACAGGCTCAAAGGGGCAAAACGAACCCTGGACCAACCCTAAAGGGGCCTTAAACAACTTCTAAACAGGCTCAAAGGGGCAAAACGAACCCTGGACCACCCCTCATGGGGCCTTAAACAACTTCTAAACAGGCCCAAAGGGGCAAAACGAACCCTGGACCACCCTAAAGGGGCCACAAACAACTTCTAAACAGGCTCAAAGGGGCAAAACGAACCCTGGGCCACACCTAAAGGGGCCTTAAACAACTTCTAAACAGGCTCAAAGGGGCAAAACAACCCTGGACCACCCTCATGGGGCCTTAAACAACTTCTAAACAGGCCAAAGGGGCAAAACGAACCCTGGACCACCCTAAAGGGGGCCCTTAAACAAACTTCTAAACAGGCCCAAAGGGGCAAAACGAACCCTGGACCACCTCATGGGGCCCCAAAAAACTTCTAAACAGGCCCAAAGGGCAAAACGAACCCTGGACCCACCCTAAAGGGCCCCAAACAACTTCTAAACAGGCTCAAAGGGGAAAAACGAACCCAGGACCACCCTAAAGGGGCCCCAAACAACTTCTAAATAGGCTCAAAGGGCAAAACAAACC